>NC_138564.1:6348236-6350736 GCF_964273705.1 Natrix helvetica
TTTGTCTTTAATCAAAATAATAACAACCATCATTACAGCCGTGCTACAGACAGCTGATAAATTGAATCAGCAAAACCCCCGCCAGGTTTATCGCGGTTCATAATGACTTCCTTTACAGTATTATCCTGCCAAATTCTATAATCCTTGATTTCACACTGTGGAGGCCCACTCGCAAAACAGCTTTTTAAAAAAAAAAATCAAGGAGGCAGACAGGCAGAAAGTTGGAGGCATGACAGCGAAGGCTGAGAGGATGGATACAACATGGGCCCATCCATTTGTGGCTGGTCAGAGTTAACTAAAAGTAAAGGTAAAGGTTCCTCTTGCACATCTGTGCTAGTCGTTCCTGACTCTAGGGGGCGGTGCTCATCTCCGTTTCAAAGCCGAAGAGCCAGCGCTGTCCGAAGATGTCTCTGTGGCCAGCATGATTCAACACTGAAGGCACAAGGAGCACTGTTACCTTCCCACCAAAGGTGGTTCTTATTTTTCTACTTGCATTTTTTACGTGCTTTCGAACTGCTAGGTTGGCAGAAGCTGAGACAAGTAACGGGAGCTCACTCTGTTACGTGGCGCTAGGGATTCGAACTGCCGAACTGCCGACCTTTCTGGGGTTTTTTTTTAATATCATTTTTATTCAGCATTTTTTAAAAATATTAAGATCACAATTACACTTTTACAGCTTTCCGTTATCGGTATTCTTTTTCCTAATTTCAGATTTCCCGTTCTACGACCTATTGTTTTACACACCCTTGTTTCACGTTTACTCATTTTTACAATATGTACAATGTTTACATCTCTCTTACTTTCTGAATATGTACCATCCTCTTTTGGACCTTGCTTTGAAAAAGTCAAAAGTCGAAACCGAAAAAAAAAAGGTATTACTTGTAAATTTGATAGTGGCAGCTATAAAAGCCATTAAAAAAAAACTTTAGAACTGCTAGGTTGGCAGAAGCTGGGACAAGTCACGGGAGCTCCCTCCGTTAGGATTCGAACTGCCGAACTGCCGACCTTTCTAATCGACAAGCTCAGCGTCTTAGCCCCTGAGCCACCGAGTCCCTGAGTTAACTAGCAAAAGGCATTTCTGTTACATTTCTTGCCTTGCACAATAGCCAACATTCAACAACAAGGCAAACAAGGAGAGCAAGTTTGATCCAGTGCTGTGACCTGTGGCATGTGTGCCTGACGTGGCACATGAAGTCATGTGGCCCGCCATGCACGGCCTTGACTGTTTGTCTTCTGGGGTTTCGGATTCGCATGTGCGCATGGTGATCAGCTGTCTGTTGCCTGCGTGGCAGTGCCAAAAACCGGTGTGCCCATGCGCACTGCCCACCGGATTGTTGAGTGCGCATGCATGCCAGAACCCAGAAGTTTGGCTTTTCTGGAGTGCAACCCCTTCGCGCAAGTGGCAGTGCCAAAAACCGGCCTGCGTATGCACCAAAGGCGGTATGCATCCAGTTCTCCTTGGTTCAGCAGCGCGAGGCTCCTCCCACCCACTCAGGTCCATCATCAAGGACCTTCCATGCTCCCGCTACCGGGAGTGAAGATAATAGGATAGCATTACTGGTATGCACGCCAGCCAGCTGATCATTGGGCGCACATGCACGCTAAAACCTGGAAGTTCAGCTTTTCCGGAGCGTGCCCCCGACGAGTGCGGGCAACATTTCCGCGTGACCCTTTTGGCACTCTTTCGCCATCACTGGCCTAGTGGTTAAGGCACCAGGCTAGAAAGCCAGAGCCCGTGAATTCAAGCCCTGCCTAAACTAGGGAAGCTGTCTGGGTGACTTTGGGTCAATCCCCAGGAGATGGAGAGTTTTAGTCCCGCCTTAACCATGAAAGCTGGCTGGGTAACCTTGGGCTACTCATCAGGAGTCTGTGAGTTGTATTCCTGTTTCAGCCATGAGAGCCAAGTAGGTGACTTTGGGCCAGTCCTTACGCTGTTCTAGCAGCTTATACTCTGTCACGGGGCTGGTGTTCCCTGAGGAGCGTCCTTCAATGCTGACAGTGCCACCGGAAGGACCTCACCTTTTTTTAAAAGGGTTTCATTTTTAAAATTTTTTACAAACATACCAATGCTTGAACAGGGGTGGCAGCTGCGTGTCTTACATTGTAGTACAAAAGAAAATAATATTCATCGTATTTACTGCAGCTGACAAGTTTATATAGTCCTGGTAATAGTACACGTATTTTGGTTGAATCTTTCATTATTTGTGTTCACCAGCTTGAGTTATTTAAGAGCTGTGGTGGCGCAGTGCTTGGAATGCAGCATGTGCAAGAGAATTCTGCCCATTGCCAGCAGTTTGGCAGTCTGACTGTGACCAGCTCAGGGTTGACTCAGCCTTCCATCCTTCCAAGGTCGTTAAAATGAGGACCCAGATTGTTGGGTCAAGATGGTGACTCTGTAAATCACTTAGAGAGGTCTGTAAAGCACTGTGAAGCGGTATATAAGTCTAATAATATTGCTATTGTCCTTCCTTCCTTCCTTCCTTCCTTCCATCCATCCATC
>NC_138564.1:6353236-6388236 GCF_964273705.1 Natrix helvetica
AAGAAAAAAAAAAGGAAAGTCCCGTTGCCTCCTGAAAGAAAGCACCTTGGGGACAACAGGACGGAGAATCTCTACAAACTTTTAGCTATGCAATTTGGGATGAACTCCCTCTGAATGGTGTGGGGGCAGGAATGGATTTCCAGAGGGGGAAAAAAATTGCAGACTACAGGAACCATTTGCACCACTCAGGTGACCCTGAGGACAGAGATAAACCTCCAAGTGGCCTCAATGACCTTCTAAAAAGATGCAAATAACCAGCTGCCTGCAAGGAATATAAATCCTTCCATTCTCCACCATCCAGCCAAAGCTGAAGAATCTTCTTGGATGAGAAGCGAAAGGTCTTCAAAGAAAAAATCAGAAAGTTCAGTTGCCTCTTGGAAAAAAAAAAGCGCCTTTGGGCTGACATCCATCATTTAATGACCAAAGTTACAACAGCACTGAATAAAAGTGACTTATGATCGATCAATGGAAAACAGTCGATTTCCTGCATGAACAATTGTCCAGTTCTACGGTAATTATAGATTAGGGATCCCAATATTCTTCTCCTTGAGATGTAAACTTTGGATGCACTTTCCATACTTCATAGAGGACATTGTCTTCCACCACTGGGGCATCTAGAAACCTGAGTCTGCCCATGAAGTCATAGAGAGAGGAGGTGTTGTGGCCTGTTAGCAGCCAGTGGAGCTGGTAGCAGATTCGGACAGTGAGGAGGTCGGGGAGGAAGATGGGCCAGTCCTGGAGTCTGGGGAAGGCTCTGATGAGGGCTCTGTGTCAGAGGCAGAGAGCGGGACAGAGCCATCCACCAGTTATCAGCTGCCTTCAGAATCAGACGTCAGTGAGGCAGACGAACAGCTGGAGCCTGTTCCCAGTGTGCACATGCGCAGAGTTGCCAGAGGAAGGGAAGAGCTAAAGAACAGGAGTCAACTTGGGAGTAAGGCCACAGGAGGACGATGAATTTCCCCTCCCAGATGTAATAAAAGAGGAGCGAAAGGGGAGGGGAGTTTGCAGGAGACCATTAGTTTGCTTAATTGGTTTGTGACTCTCCAAGACTCCTTGCCAAGTTTTGCAGATATCAGCCTGGCAGCTCTCCAAGCCAGAGAAGGTCTGTGACTGTAAATCCTCCCTTGAAAGACTTTGCTGGATGTGAAGGAGCGGAATTCACAGTCAATTAATAAAAAGGCTTTTTGTCGGGACAAGGAGTTTGCTTCAGGCTCTTCTTGGGAAGCCTCGGTCAGAACAGGAGGAAGACTGATTAGTTGGCTTCTGGTCTTTGTCTCCTGAGCCATTCATTGTTGGAGGTGGTTGCTGCTTTTGGTGTTTTGCTTCAATGACCTCCATGAAGTGGAGAAAAAGGAGATGTTGGACAGTGACAAGAGCCCTCATCAGAGCCTTCCCCCAGACTCCAGGACTCGGCCATGTTTCTCCCCAACCTCCTCACTGTCCGAATCTGCTGCCAGCTCCACTGGCTGCTGGTGGGCCACAACAGGGAGAAGCATCTCAACTAAAAGTAGCTCCCCCCCTCAATCGCTGCCCAACATCTCACCGCTCCCCTCCCCAATTGCTGGCATCGGTAACAAAAAGAGAGAGAATGCAAATCAGTGCCACGAAATAACAGCCTGCATTTTGAAAGGGTGGGAGGAGAGATACCGCAGGTGAAGGTTTATCAAGGAACATTAAGACTTCCTGAGCTACTCCTTGCCTACATACCGAGGCTCACAAAGAGTCAGGAGGGTAGCTGATAAGGACCGAGGACCGCTGGTTGGTAAATAAAGTTCACCAAATGCCATTTGGGTCCCTCTGTTTGGCAGAGATAAGAGGAAAGGGTATTATTTGCATCCTTTAGGAAGATTTGCCAGGTTGAAGGGGTGGGGGAGCTGGCGGCTTTGAGAAAGGGGGAAACAAAGCAGGCCCCCGTTACGGATGGAAAACGTGCCCTAGTAGTAGAGAGTAGAGCAGTAGAGAAAACTGGAGGAGATTATCAAGGATCTAAATGGATTTTTGGCTTCGTTTACACACACACACACCCCTCGCTGCAAACCATGCTTTCCGAAATCTAGGATAAGTCGTCTTCGTATCCCTGAACAGCGATAAAGCCACAGGACAGAGGAAAGAAAAACTGAAGGTTGAGAGGAGACCGAGAGTTACAGCAGGGGCTCTTCCTGCATCTATCACTCGGATGGCCTCTGAGTAGGAGAAGATGCCGTGGATGGAAACATCTCAAGGAGAGATCCAACCTAGAAGTGAGGAGGAATTTCTTGACAGGTCGAGCAATGAATCCGCGGAGCTGGTTGCCTCCAAATGTTGTTGGAGGTTTTAAAGAAGAGATTTGGCAATCGTTTGTCTGAAATGGCATAGGGCAGTGATGGCTAACCTTTTCCCCCACGGGTGCCACACACCCTCCCACACACTTCAACCAATAGTTAAACTCAGATTGATAGCTGAAATCAAGAGGGTCACTTGGTTTAAGACCAACCAATAGTTAAGCTCAAAAAGACAGATGACCCTGAGGGCCACTTCATTTCCATGACCCACCACATCATCTCTCACAGACCCCAGTTTTGAGAAGCACCCAGGAACGGCCACCAAACTATCCTTTTTTGCAGGGAATCACCTGATTGGTGCGGATTCATCTCCTCTGTCCAGCCAGTCCTGTGGTGGGATGATGTACATGCACCAAAGACCCCAATTGTAGCCATGGGCCGCGTTGGCATACTGTTGCACTTCAAAAGTATTGTACTTGATGTTGTCTATAGCAGGTAAGACAATCCGTTTGCGGTCCTCTTTAATCCGTGTCAGGGCTGGCTCCACCCTATAAAACAATTGAGATGGGTTATTTATTCATTTGGACAATAGTTAGTGAGTTTTGAGGCTAACCAGCTTTTTGGACTTTTTGTGGCTTGAAAGTAAAGGTAACGGTTCCCCTTGCACATATGTGCTAGTCATTCCCGACTTTAGGGAACGGTGCTCATCTCTGTTTCAAAGCCGAAGAGCCAGCGCTGTCCGAAGATGTCTATGTGGACATGTGACCGGCATGACTCAATGCCAGAGGCGCACAGAACGCTGTTCCCTTCCCACCAAAGGTGGTTCCGATTTTTCTACTTGCATTCTTTATGTGCTTTCAAACTGCTAGGTTGGCAGAAGCTGGGACAAGTAACAGGAGCTCACTCCGTTACGCTGCACTAGGGATTCGAACCGCTGAACTGCCAACCTTTCTGATCGATAAGCTAGGCGTCTTAGCCACTGAGCCACTTCATCCCTAGAGTGGCTTTATTTTATTTAAAAATAAATAAATTAAGAGATAGCTCATAGGTCTCCAGATTGTCTATATAACAATCAAAACATCCTACAGGGCTTCATATATCAGCTTGCTGAAGGTCTGGGAGAACAGCCAAGTTTTCTTAATATCTCCATTTTATTGTTAGGTATGTATGAAAGAAATCTATTATGTATAGTGGGAGAATCAGGGATAGGTCATACAACAGGGACAGATAACTAAACTGAAATATCATAACGTTAATTTGTTCCAAGAAGATGCCTTCTCATTTTGTAGTTATTTTCCACTCTAAACTCACATTTATAGATCGAACATTAATTTGAAAGCACTTGGTTGATCCATTCAAGCCATGAAAAAAAAATAGTGGAGATATTAAACAATATACTGAATGAAAACAGGCAAGATTTTAATGACTCTTTTTTTAAAAAAGACATTTTCAGGGAAGGGAGGCAGATGGATCTCTGGGGATTAGGTGGTTCCAGAAGACAAGCACAGGGATAGAGGAAGATGCTTAAGATGACACTACAGGTAATTCTCATCCAGTGACTTTCTCTTTTAATGACTTTGAAACTGAAGCTCCTGTTTCATCCCTTAACTCTCCAGAAGCCCACTGGACAGACTCTGCTTTTGAAACCAAGTCCTCAAGCTGCCATCTGTCAAAAATGATGTAGGGTCTCCTGCTTGGGCAGGGGGTTGGACTAGATGACCTACAAGGTCCCTTCCAACTCAGTTAATCTGTTAAGCCATTAGAAGTTACTACGTATATCTATGCAGTTTGAGAATGGGAGGCAATAAATTCTTCTTTTGATGTTCTCCACCAATCCACATTCTACAATTTAGAGCAGACAGGAATTATGAAGATCTTCTGTATTCTTTTTCTTCTTCTCATCCTTCCTATTACCTATCTCCTTTTCTACATACGACTATAACCTTGTTGCTTGTATCTTTACGGTTTATATTGTTTTATTTAGTTTCCTAGTATTGTTTTTGATTGCTTCTTTAGTATCCTCTGACTATCAATGCGTTGTATCTTATGATTCATGATGAATATATTTATGATGATTATGATCATGATTTATTTATCACCTATGTCTTTTATGTACAATGAGAGCTTATGCACACTTGGCCAATAAATAATTCTACTCTACTCTACTCTACTCTACTCTACTCTACTCTACTCTACTCTACTCTACTCTACTCTACTCTACTCTACTCTACTCTACTCCATTCCATTCCACTCCAATCCATTCCAAAACATTCCTTTTGCTTCTACTTTTCTCATTCTTATCCTCCCTCTTCTTCCCCTCCTCATCCTCCTCTTCCTCCCCCATTCTCTTCTCTTCTCTTCCTATTCCTATTCCTATTCTATTTTATTTTCTATATATTCCATTCCATTCTAAACCTATTTTATTGTATTCCATTCCAATTCCAATTCCTATTCCTATTCCTATTCCTATTCTATTTCTATTTGTATTCCTATTCTATTCCTATTCTATTCCTATTCTATTCTATGTGTTTTCATATTTCTATTCTAATTTATTCCATTCCATTCCAATCCATTCCAATCCATTCCTTTTGAGTCTACTTTTCTCATACTTATCCTCCCTCTTCTTCACCACCACCTCCTCCTCCTCCTCCATTCTCTTCTCTTCTCTTCTATTTTATTCTCTTCTTTTCTGTTATATTTTCATATTTCTATTCTATTCTACTTTATTCCATTCCATTCCAATCCATTCCAAAACATTCCTTTTGCTTCTACTTTTCTCATTCTTATCCTCCCTCTTCTTCCCCACCTCCTCCTCCCCCCATTCTCTTATCTTCCGTTCCGTTCTGTTCCGTTCCATTCCGTTCCATTCCAATTCCATTCCGTTCCATTCCATTCCAATTCCATTCCATTCCATTCCAATTCCTATCCTATCCTATTCTATTTTTTTCATATTTCTCTCCTCTCCTCTCCTATCAACCCTCTTCTCCTAGTTCTACCAACAATGAACATGTCTTCACCTGTGCTCCGTGCAACGTGTACAGGAACAGACCCACATACAAACACAAAATCACAGCTGCTTCCCATCTTGACTAGACTATCACAACCCCGAATCCTAAAGCAATTGACGCTGGGGGGGAGGGGGAGGGAAGGAGAGCTCTTCACTCCTGCAATTCTTGTGATCTTTGGGTGCAGTGAGGAGAGAAGTCACCTTGGGCTCCTTAATTACCAAGTGACAGCTCCCTGAAGGAAAAAGCCACAGGCAGTTGTCAAAATTGCCAGAGAGAAGAAGACGAATGCCTGATATCATTATTGCAGAAATACGGTTCCGAGTCTTGCCGCTAAGGGGATCAATGGGCAGGCATCCACCGTGATGGGCACCTACCCTGCCCGGCTCAGCTGATTTGCATGGAACAGAGGCCCCAAAGACACGGCAGCAGGAAGGAGGAGCTTTGACCTCCAAACTCCATGGCCTTCATGGAAGCTGGACGGTTAGCCTTTTCTCAGAACAAAGCTACCCAACTCTCAAGGCAGTTATCCAATTAGACAATGACCTGGACACGTTTTCTCATTGAAAACCACCCCCTGATCCACTTCTTCTTCTCCTCCTCCTCCTCCCCCTCCCCCTCCCCCTCCCCCTCCCCCTCCTCCTCCTCCTCCTCCTCCTCCTCCTCCAGGGATGCTTTCCCATGGAGTTCCCTGAAATTTATGTCCACATTTTTTTGGAAGAAGTTTTTCTTTCTTTCCTCTCTCCTTCCTTCCTTCCGCCTCCCCTCTCTTTTTCCTTTCTTTCTTCGCTCTCTCTTTTTCCTTCCTTCCATCCCTACCTCCCTTCCTTCTTCCCTCTCCCTCTCATTTATTTCTCCTTCCTTTCTTCCACCTCCTCTCTTTTTCCTTCCTTCCTTTTCTCTCTCTCTCTTTTCTTCCTTCCTTCCCTTCCTTCTTCCCTCTCCCTCCCATTACTTTCGCCTCCCTTCCTCCTCCCCTCTCTTTCTTTCCTTCCTTTCTTCTCTTTTTTCCTTCCTTCTCTACCTTCCTTCCTTCTTCCCTCTCCCTCCCATTTCTTTCTCCTCCCACCCTTCCTTCCTCCTCCCCTCTTTTTCCTTCCTTCCTTCTCTCTCTATCTCTCCTTCCTTTTGTCTTCCCTTTCCCTCCCACTTTCTCTGCCCACCCTTCCTTCCTCCCTCCCTCCCTTCCTTCCTTCCTTCCTCCTCTTTTTACTTCTGTCCATATCTCTCTTTCTTTCTTTCCCTTCCTTCCTTCTTCCCTCTCCCTCCTATTTCTTTCTCTCTCCTTCCTTCCTCCCCCCTTTTTTCCTTCTTTCCTTTGTTCTATCTCTCTCTTCCCTTCCCTTCCTTCCTCCCTTCCTCCTTTCATTCCATTTCCGGAGTGTCATTTGGGAAGATTTGGAGACGGGAATACAACACTTGGTTTGAGGACACATTCAAGCTGGCCCTCTTTGATCCATGCTGTAGCCATTGCTCATAACATGTTGGGAACACGAGGTCGCTACTTTGGGATGGATAGATCTCTGAACCCCTTCTTTGAAATGTTTCTGACTGCAAAGGGAAGCTGGGTGTAGCATCAGCCAACAGCCACGGACAAGTTCAGCTCGATTTTCATTTCAATATCAAGCCCTTCCCAGCCGTGAATGGCCATGCAGATGTTGCCTGCTGAGACAATCAAGATTAAAATAAAAAAAGACCTGGTCCTCTATCACAAGATGAATCGTGCATGGCCGGCAGAGTTGTCATCCTGAATACCGCTGGGCCATTCCCTTTCTGTCTCTTACTATAAGCGTAGCTCTCTAAGGCCAGAAAGAGCCTCCTTCCCTCCACATGCTTTCCATAGCTCCAGAGCAACACCATAAATATTCCCCTCCCGTTTATGCGGTTTCCAATAAAAAAAGAAAAGAAAAGAAAGGCATCTGGTTCACTAGAAGGAGAAGAGGAATCTATGCTCTGTACGGGCAGTCCTCAACTTACAACGGTTTGCTTAGTGACCGTTTGAAGTTACAACGGCCCTGAAAAAAGTGACAGGATCGCTTTTCAAGCCTACAACCGTTATAGCATCCCCGTGGTTAGAATAGAATTGAAAATATGGAATGGAGAATGGAATGGAATGGAATGGAATGGAATAGAATAGAAAATATGAAATGGAGAATGGAATGGAATGGAATAGAATAGAATAGAATAGAAAATATGGAATTGAGAATGGAATAGAATACAATAGAATAGAACAGAAAATAAAATATGAAATGGAGAATGGAATGGAGTAGAATAGAATAGAATAGAAAATATGGAACGGAGAATGGAATGGAGTAGAATAGAATAGAATAGAAAACATGGAACGGAGAATGGAATGGAGTAGAATAGAATAGAATAGAAAATATGAAATGGAGAATGGAATGGAGTAGAATAGAATAGAATAGAAAATATGGAATGGAGAATGGAATGGAATGGAATAGAAAATGAAAAAAAATAAAACACTTTTTGAAAAAAGAGAAAATCTCTCTTGGTTTGTTTATCAAAGAGTTCAAATGAATTTCTTATTGAAAAATATATTTTAGTACTAAAGCTCAGTCTCAAAACCTACTTCTGAAATACATGAATGGTATTTCCTCCCTCTTAAATAAGCTTTTGGGGTGTCCTTTTTTTTTGACAACCAGAGAAGTAGGAGGAATAAAGTATATTTATACAATAAAACTGAATAGAATGACTAGTGTAAAATTTGCAAAATATAAAAAGCAGCAAGCAGAGAATAATCTATGAAATTGCAATGTGTAGCTGAAACGCTCTAAGTCAGATAACAAAGGTAGGTAAAATAAGCAACTCAAGAATATATTCTTTGGCGAAAGAGAAACGTGTGTGGCAAGAGAAATCATTGCTTTTTCTCATATACTGTATATATTTTTCCAATTCGTCTGCTTACATCAGATGGAAATTTCATAAAGCTTTCCAATTAGCACAATGTCTTACCAGCCGGTGTTGAATTCAACGTGAGCGTCGAAAAAACCAACAATTGGAGACGTCGAAGCTTTCCATCCTTGGATCCTTGCACGGATCAACCCTTCTCGTTTATTATTGCGAACTATTTTCACCAAACCCGGGTATCTTTTGTGGACATATTGGTCCAAATTAAACTTCAGCTCAACTGCAGATAGGAAAAGAGACAACTGTCAGCTCGTAAAGCATCCCTCGCCTGCTCTCGAGTTGCCATAGAGAAGGGGGATGGAAAACTGACAAAGCAGTTAGGGCAGCCACAAACAGAAGCACATTCCAGGCATATCTTTCTCAAGGCTGTCTCCCAGAGTTACCCACAGCGGGTGGAGGGGAGTGATCTCTACAGCCTGCAAAAGTGCTCCGTTGGAGAATGTGATTTATGACACACTCTGGGAGGAGGGGGGAAACAGGGTCATAATTGGGCCGTAAATTACGTGGGGGTCAGAGTTGTAATAGCGTGGTGTTTGGAAGATATCGGCCTGGCAGCTCTCCAAGCCTGATAAAGGTTCTGTCATTGTGAAATCTCTTGAAAGACTGTTGGCCGGGACTTTGCTGAAGAGGAATTCCCTTTCACCTAAACAAAGGAGGTTTTATCAGGATGAGGAGTCGGCAGCCTAGTCCGAACATCTTTTGCAAACCTTCTGACAAGCGAAGTCAATGGGGAAACCAGATTCACTTAACAGCTGTTGCCAACTTAACAACTGCAGTGGTTCGCTTTATAGCTGTGTTGAGAACGGTCGTCAAATGGGGCAAAACCCAACTTAGCAAATGTCTCACTCAGCCGCAGAAACTCTGGACTCGATTGCGGCGGTAAATTGGGGACTATTAGGGCAAAGAAATCAGCAGGAACATTCTCCATCCCACCCCAAGGGTCTAGGACAGTGATAGCAAACCTTTTTTGGCTGCCGTGCCAAAAGCGGGGGGGGGGAGCACAGGGGAGGGGTCGTGTGCCAGTGTGCCACACCCATAGTGCTATGCGTGCGCCCCTCCAGCATGCACACATCTGCGCGATCAGCAACACCCCCCTGCTTTTGCTGTGGTTTTTTCACCTTCCTAGGAGCCTGGGGAAGGTGAAAACAGCCTCCCCTGCCCCCCTGGATGCCCTCTGGAGGTTTCAGCAGCTTCCCTGAAGCCTCCAGAGGGCAAAAAGCGGACCTAAGGGGAACCTGGAAGTTTGGGAATGGTGACTTCCGGTTTGTCCGTAGAGCCGATGTCGAAAAACAGCCTCAAAAGAAGGCCGAAGTCAGCTGGCCAGTGCGTGCATGCGTGCTGGCCAGCTGACAGGGCAACTTCGCGTGCCCTGACAAATGGCTATAGATTCGCCATCATGGGTCTAGGACCTTTTGTCTCCTACCCTTGGCCGCCTCTCCTTCTCCGCCAGAGTTTTTCCTCGGGCAATTCTCCTCTGACTTTTCCATTCCTTCTCCTAACAAGCGTTTGGCTTTCCTAAAGCCATTTGGGTGCAAACGCCTTCTCCCAAACCCTGTGATTGAGAGCTAGGCGATTGGTTGGCGGGGAACTGTCCCAGGCGGCAAAAAAAACAACAACCCAGGATGAACCTTCCTTCGGCAAATGGGCAGCACCGAAGCGGGTGGGACGGAGGGGCTGCAGCCCATTGCCGAGGGCAAATGGATGGGGGCTTGTCAGCCGAGGAGAAAAGTCAGAGGAGAATTGCCCGAGGAGAAATGCTGGCGGAGAAGGAGGGGCGGCCAAGGAGACGAAAGGCCCCATTCCACACCCCAAGCGGCGTTTTCTCAGAACTGGGCAAGGCAAGTTCAACAGAGTCAGGAACACGAACCAGCGAGCTGGCGGTGTGAACGCTTGTGAACAGTTACCGTTGTCGCTGTTGTCGTCCACCAGAATTACCTCCTTGAGCAAGTGGGACGGCGTGTGATTCACAACGCTGTGTACGGAGCGTAGGATGACTGACAGGGCTTCGTTGACAAAAATAAAGACCACCGAGATTTGGGAAAGGTCTTCAGGATAGGACATCTGTCTGCACCTGCAGAGAATTAAAGAGAGGTCTCGGAATGCAACGGGCGCAAAAAATATTGAATAATAAAATATTTCGTTTTAAATCATATGCCAGGCCTGCAGCCACCTTTTCTTTTGGATCTCCGGCCTGCCACACTTTCTATTATTCTATTTTCTATTGTGGGAAAATGGGAGGGGGGAATTGTACAGAGTTAGATGCGATGTAGCCATAACAACATTCTTTCTAGAAAGCCAAGGTGACCCTTTGTCTTTGCACCTCAGCACCTGACCGGAACTGGATGGGTGAAACTGCCAGCATGATCATGTGTTGTTGAGATGGCTGTGAAACAGGGGTTGACTTGGGAGCAAGGCCACAGGTGGACGATGAAGGGCCTCTCCCCGAGGAAATAAAAGAGGAGCGAAAGGGGAGTGGAGTTTGCAGGAGACAATTAGTTTGCTTAATTTGTTCGTGACTCTCTGAGACTCTTAGCCAAGTTTTGCAACTATCGGCCTGGCAGCTCTCCAAGCCAGATAAGGTCTGTGACTGTAAATCCTCCCTTGAAAGACTTTTCTGGATATGAATGAGCAGAATTCACAGTCAATTAATAAAAGGGACAAGAAGTTTGCTTCAGGCTCTTGGGAAGCCTCAGTCAGAACATTTCCATCCCAGCTATCGCAGACATCTGCTCTTCCGAAAGAAGTCATTCTCCCTTCAGATATTGGCTGATGATCCTTCCGATTGCAAGGCAGAGGTCAAAGGATCAATCCATTCGTGAGAATAAATAGCCCTCAGGCGTAAAACGGGAACGTGCAACCCCTGGCCGGGATTGTGACAGTTTAATAGACCAGGTGAGTTTTTTGATCGGATTCATCAAGGCCCCTTTTGACATTTCCTGCCACGCACACCTCATGAAAGTCAGACTCCGGCTCTTGCCCTTGCACAGAAATTAACATTAAAAATAACCGACACGCTCTCACAGGCAATTCCAGAGCCCAATTACCATAGCAATTACAGAGCCTGTTCTCTAAAATACGGCTAATGATCCCCGGGGAAATGACTTTCTTTCCTCTTGTCAAATTCACTGACCTCCTCGCTCAACACTTCAACATAATGATCATGGGTTTTTTTCCCCACTTAAAAAAAAAACTATTAGGTACTTCTCTTTGGGGGTGGGAAAAGAGCAAGGTATGCAGGGGTGGGCTTCAAAAAATTCAGAAGGGGGAGCGCCATCCCGAAAATACACCAGATTGAAGAGGAAGCTATCTAAAGAGAACGGAAAGAGGGAATGGAGAGAGGAGTAGAGGAGTAGAGGGAAAGGTAGGAAGAGGAAAGGAGAAAGGAGAGGGAAAGAAGAAAGGGAAAAGGAGAGGAAGAAATGGAGGGGAAGTAAGAGAAGGAGAGAGGGTAGGAAAAGGGAGAAGAAGGGAAGAATGGGGGAAGAAGGGGAAGGCAAGAAGGGAAAGGAGGAAAGAAGAAAGGAGAGGAGAGAAGAAGAGGAAGGAAGGAAGGAAGGAAGGAAGGAAGGAAGGAAGGAAGGAAGGAAGGAATTTAGGGTTGTTGTAAAATAAGATGGGTGTATGGGATGGTGGAAAAGCAATCTCGATTATATTTTTAACTTTAGGGGGGGGAAATTGTTATCAATGTCAAAAGGTAACACATATTACTAATAATAGTTATGAGATTGTATACTTGTGAATGTATGTATGAGAAATAAAAATAAAATACGTTTTTCAAAAACAAAATTCAGCAAGGAGTTCTCTGCCTGGCTGCTAGATGGGCGTGGCCTAGTCGGCCTCCTTTGCCCTCCATGGGCTCTGGAGGCTTTTTTTTGAGCCTCCGGGAGGGCGAAAACGGCCTCCCCCAGGTTCTGGAGGGCCCCTGAAGGCTGGAAATGGGCCTTCCCAAACTTCCAGTGTTTTTCACCCTCCCTGAACCTCCGTGAGCCCCTTGCACTTACCTGCATTCAAAACGGGCTACGTGGGGACTCCTGGGAGAGGAGGAGGGGTGGGCGAGGCCAGCCAGGATTGGGATTTTGGGGTTCTCCAAATTGCACAGAATCTTAGCTGGAGGTTCTCCCGAACCCCTGTGAACCCCCATCAGCCCACTCCTGATTGGGTATGGAAGACTGCAAGGTGCCCTGCAAAGGCATTGAGGGCAGGATCCAAGCATTTATTCAATTTCCAATCATTTCCCATCACTACCACCCACCACACCTGAAGAATCTTTCAGGAAAAAAACAAACAAAGGAAGAAAATGATCAACCATTGCAGTACAGAGCGAATGAGCTAGTGAAAAACGCTTGTGGGCATTCAGGAGAATAGCAATAGCAACAGCACTTAGACTTATATACCGCTTCATGGTGCTTTACAGCCCCCCTTCTAAGTGGTTTACAGAGTCAGCACGTTGCCCCCAACAACCTGTGTCCTCATTTTATCAACCTCAGAAGGCTGGAAGGCTGAGTCAACCTTGAGACAGTCAGGATCGAACTGCTGGCTGTCGGCAGAGTTAGCCTGCAGTACTCCATTCTATCCACTATGTACGATGGATGGAAGGAAAGAAGGCAGGCAGGCAGGCAGGCAGGCAGGCAGGCAGGAAGGAAGGAAGGAAGGAAGAAAGGGGAAAAGGAAGAACAATAGCACTAGCAGACATATACCGCTTCACAGTGCTTTCCAGCCCTCTCTAAGCAGTTTACAGAGTCAGCCTCTTGCCCCAACAATCTGGGTCCTCCTTTTAATGACCTCAGAAGGATGGAAGGATGAGTCAACCCTGAGCCAGTGAAAATCGAACTCCTGGCTGTGGCAGAATTAGCCTGCAATACTACATTCTAACCACTGTGAATTATGGATGGAGGGATGGATGCATGGAACGAAGGAAGGAGAAAAGAAAGAACTATCATTAGCACTTAGACTTATATACCGCTTCCCAGTGCTTTCCAGCCCTCTCTAAGCAGTTTACAGAGTCAGCCTCTTGCCCCCCAACAATCTGGGTCCTCCTTTTAACGACCACAGAAGGATGGAAGGCTGAGTCAACCTTGAGCCGGTGAGACTGAAGCTGCCGAGCTGCAGGCAGTCAGCAGTCAGCAGAATTAGCCTGCAGGACAGCACTCTAACCACTGCACCACCACGACTCTAGATGCGTGTTCATGGGAAGGAGAGGCTGTTTCCAAGCCCCGACAAGACATTAGGAGAGAGAACAGAATGACAGAAGGGACCTTGGAGGTTTCCTAATCCAACCCTTCCCTCAAGCAGGGAACCCTCTCCCATTTAGGATAGAAGGTAGTGCAGCGGGTTAGAATTGGGACCTAAGAAAGAAAAGAATTCAATTATTTGACAGTCTGGTTTCATCTCATTGAAGTCGTACATAAAAACATTTGAGGGCTAGGTCTCCCTTGAAGGACATGATATATATTTCACAGGGAGCCTTCTCTTGCCAAAGCCTTCCCTTGTTGGCTTTGTTCTAGGCTGCATCAACAGAGGGATAGACACAAGATCGCATGAAGTGTTAACACCACTTTATAAGGCCTTGGTAAGGCCACACTTGGAATACGGCATCCAGTTTTGGTCGCCACGATGTGGAAAAGATGTGGGGACTCTAGAAAGAGTGCAGAGAAGAGCAACAAAGAGGATTAGGGGACTGGAGACTAAAACATATGAAGAACGGTTGCAGGAACTGGGTATGTCTAGCTTAAGAGAAAGAAGGACTAGGGGAGACATGATAGCAGTCTTCCAATATCTCAGGGGTTGCCACAAAGGAGAGGGAGTCAAGCCAAAGCACCTGAGGGTAGGACAAGAAGCAATGGGTGGAAACTAATCAAGGAGAGAAGTAACCTAGAACTGAGAAGATATTTCCTGACATTTAGAATAGTTAATCAGCGGAACAACTTGCCTCCAGAAGTTGTGGATGCTCCAACACTGAAAGTTTTAAAGAAGAGATTGGATGTCCATTTGTCTAAAGTGGTGTAGGGTTTCCTGCCTAAGAAGGGGGTTGGACTAGAAGACCTCCGAGGTCCCTTCCAACTCTGTTATTCTATTTTTCAACCACTGATTTAAAAAACCACCCCAAACCCTACCCATTGGAGAATAGTTTAACTTCACCCAGAGAAGTTCAGGCATTGCCAATTATCCAGGCATAAAGGATTTATATTAGAAATGTGGCAGTTGGACACATTAGGCATGAAACCAGCAGCAGGAACCTAAATGCTTGCCAAATTAGCTATGCAGACTGGGTCTAATGGCAATTAAGGTTCACTTGAAGAGCCCTTGATTGAATTCGCTGTTGCTTTAGATCCGTCTTCAAATCCTCCGATTGCAACACACACCTTTCGTTCATCGGCGTCCATAATAAGCTTCGTAAAACCAAAAACCGTGTTAAAATTTTGTTCCTAATCTGGATGTGCGACCTCAGCAATTTTCTAAAGCAATTGTGCTCAAGATGCTAAAACATTTCTCTCCCCCACCCCACCCCCTCAAGCATCATCCACCAGTTTGATTTTTGGACCTTGCTTTGAAAAAGTTGGAAGTCGAAACAAAAAAAAAGGAATTGCTTGTAAATTTGATAATGGCAGCTAGATTAGTAAAGGTAAAGATTCCCCTTGCACAAATGTGCTAGTCGTTCCCGACTCCAGGGGGCGGTGCTCATCTCCGTTTCAAAGCCAAAGAGCCAGCGCTGTCCGAAGACGTCTCCGTGGTCATGTGGCTGGCATGACTCAACACCGAAGGCGCACGGAACGCTGTTCCCTTCCCACCAAAGGTGCTCCCTATTTTTCTACTTGCATTTTTTACCTGCTTTTGAACTGCTAGGTTGGCAGAAGCTGGGACAAGTCACAGGAGCTCACTCCGTTATGTGGCGCTAGGGATTCAAACTGCCGAACTGCTGACCTTTGTGATCAACAAGCTCAGCATCTTAGCCACTGAGCCACCACTTTCCGTGTGCCTTTGGTGTTTAGTTATGCTGGCCACATGATCACGGAGACGTCTTCGGACAGCGCTGGCTCTTTCGCTTTGAACTGGAGATGAGCACTGCCCCCTAAAGTCAGGAACGACTAGCATGTATGTGTGAAGGGAAACTTTACCTTTTACCTTACAATATCTTGAGCCATGAGCAAACACTCAATGTACGCAACACAAAAATCACGCAAACGGGGGAAAGAAACAAACACATCCCCCATTCTAACTAACTTCCACACAAACCAGTATGTGTGAATGGCAGAGTTTTTAATCTACCCTAGTTAAATGGGTTGTGAGCGGCATGGTAGCCTATTGGTGAAGCAGCTCACTCCTCCTTGGAGGGTTGAGAGACAAAATATCTGCTGTGAACTCCACATAGGCATCAGGAAGGGCATCCGTCTGCAAATGCTCAGTTCCATCCTGGCGTGCTCAAACTCCAGCCCGAATGAAGAGATTACAGAGTCATCAAAAGGGAGTTTTAGTTAGATGGGTGACTTGATTTTTGAATTGCATCCAAAGTTTGGTTCCATTCTTAGCTTGTGACTTTCCTTAACGTTTCATCTGACAGAGCAGAAGACCTTAGCTGTCCATGGCTGATCTCTACAGTGTACAACGTAGGACATGAATTGTTGACTAAGCAAAGACTAAGAAAAACCTCTTTTTTCATCTGGGGATTGGAGGATGGGGGTTGGGGGGGCAGAGAGAGGGTAGGTTCAGAAGATATTGCTACCATGCAAAGAAATTAATATTTTAGGTACCTCAATTTTCAGGTCTTATATATAATTTACTCAGCAGGTTCACTCCTGCTTTGGTAAGCTGAATCATGCAAAAAAAGTCAAAACCCAAACTTACAGGGAAAAAAAAAAGAAAATAACCAATGCCTTGCAATTTTGTAAGAAATGCTGTTGAAAGGAAAAATTGCTAGAACTACTTGTCCCTAGAACATAGTGCAGGGGGTAATTTTCTGATGGCTTCTGGGGCAGGAAGTCACTTCAACCTCCCCTTCTCAGGGATGCTGGATTGAACCCCAAAATGTAGACTTGTAGCCTTGTGTTGTAAGTGAGAGCATCTCTTCAAAAGCTCCACACCCCCAAAGGGAAAGGTTCCCCTCGCACATATGTGCTAGTCATTCCCGACTCTAGGGGGCAGTGTTCATCTCCGTTTCAAAGCCGAAGAGCCAGCGCTGTCCGAAGACGTCTCCGTGGTCATGTGGCCGGCATGACTCAATGCCGAAGGCGCATGGAATGCTGTTCCCTTCCCACCAAAGGTGGTTCCTATTTGTCTACTTGCATTTTTTACGTGATTTCGAACTGCTAGGTTGGCAGAAGCTGGGACAAGAAACGGGAGCCCACTCCGTTATGCAGTGCTAGGGATTCGAACTGCTGAACTGCCGACCTTTTCTGATCGACAAGCTCAGCATCTTAGCCACTGAGCCACTGTGTCCTTTCCCTACACGTACAGTAATGTCTCTCTCAGCCCTGGATTGTATTTGGTAATGCTTTTCATGCTTCCTGTGGAATTGGAGAAGCCCCCAAGCTCTAATCATAACCGACTGTTGAAAATACATTCTTTTAACTAGCTGGAATAAAATTAGTTCAAAGTAAAATGTCATCTCCAGTGTTTCTTTAATTGCAGAAATAGTTCAGGGAGAAAGAGGAGAAGAAAGGCGAGGAGGAGGGGAAGGAGGAGAGAGTGGGAGAAAGAGAAAGAGGAGGGGAGGAAGGGGAGGAGGAAAGAGAAGGAAGAGGAGAAGGAGAAGGAAGAGAAGGGGAAAAAAGGAAAAGGAGAAGAAGGATTTTTTTTCATAACAGTAGAGATGGAGGAGGAGGAGGAGGAGGAGGAGGAGGAGGAGGAGGAGATGGAGGAGGACAACAACGGCTGTGGGATCCTTGGTGCTCTCTGAGCTTGGTAGTTTTCTTGCAGATGTTTCATTACCCAAATAGGTAACATTATCAGGGAGTGGAGTTTGCAGAGAGGAGGATGACGATGTTCTGGTGTAGGCTTCCTTAAAAAGCAAGAAGCAGAGTCTTGGTCCCGGCAAAACCTCTTTTATTTACACGACTGAAAATTCCTTTCATTCACAGTCAGCAAGGCTTGGAAAACAGTCCTTCAGAGGAATATTTATCAACACGAACCTTATCTCGCTTGGCGAGCTGCCAGGTAGCTAGTTTCCAAACACGGGGCAAGGCAACACTTGGCACAGAGTTTCTTAAAGTCACAAACAGAACTTTCCACTCTTGACACGATCGAAGGAACAAATTGTTTCCTGCAAAAGCCCACTCCCCATTCGTTCCTCTTTTGTTTCCTATGGGAAGGGCCAATCATCTCCAAGGTGTGGCTTTACTCCCAAGTCGTCCCTGCTTTCTTAGTTGTCCTTGTCTTCTAGCAGCTCTGCTCATGCGCACACTGGGAACAGGCTGCAGCTGTTCCTCTGCCTCACTGCTGTCTAGCTCCCTCTCCGCCTCCGACGCAGAGCCCTCATCTGAGCTTCCATCAGCCCCCAGGACTGGCCCGTGTTCCTCCCCAACCTCCTCACTGTCCGACTCTGCTGCCAGCTCTGCTGGCCACCAGTGGGCCAGAACAAAGGAGGAGGAGAAGAGGAGATGATAGAGAAGGAGAT
Organism: Natrix helvetica; assembly: GCF_964273705.1. Lineage (NCBI taxonomy): Eukaryota > Metazoa > Chordata > Lepidosauria > Squamata > Natricidae > Natrix > Natrix helvetica. The sequence continues at coordinate 6,371,038 of NC_138564.1, forward strand.
GGAGGAGGAGGAGGAGGAGGAGAATAGGTGGTAGTGATTCAATGCCAATATCTTAGAAAACAAAATGGCAGGAGTTTCTTCTCCTATGCTTTCTTGAAAACAGGACTTCCCCACAGAAAGAGGGAAGATGTATATATGCAAGAGTGAGATATAAAGAAAAGGATAGGATAGATTAGCGAAAGAAAGTGAATAAGAAATGATACTAAACTATATTTGGGTTTGAGGAAATACCATCGTAAGAAAACATAAACTGAGATTTGAAAGAGACACCTATAACAACAGAAAAAGGAAGGGAGAGAGGAGAAGAGGATGAAAGGAAGAGGAGGGAAGGAAGAAAGAGGTAAGGAGAGGAGGGTGGAAAGGAGAGAAAGAGAAGGAGAGAAGGTAGGAAGGGGAAGAATAGGAGTAGAGGAGAGGTACAGGAAGAAGTAAGGGAAAGGAGAGGAGGAAGGAAAGGAAGAAAGTTGAGAAGGGAGGGAGGGAGAAAAGAAAGGGAAAATAAGGTGGTGTTAAAAATAGCAGAAGGGATGGTAAATAAAGCAACCCACACTGTATATTATAACCTTTTAACAAATGTACAAAAATGACAAATGTAAAGAAGAAGAAGAACTACCATATGTGAGTGTATACCTACAATTGTATGTAAGAAAATAAAAAATAAAAAACTTTTCAAACAAAAAAATAAAGTGGGAAGATAGTTCAGCTGTATTGATCAAGGACATATCTGAGGTCCACAGAAGTTGAAATACATCTCCATTCTTTCAAACCAGGGCCATTTTGTGCATCCCATCTTACTTATCTGATTCCAGGTGTGCTAATTCACTCCGAAAGCCTGCCAATCCCCTTCCTGTAGTCTGAGGAGCGACCACACAATGGAGTTTTTGAAAATCCTCTTTCCCCCTTAGCTCCCGACTGAGCTACATTTCCCTGGGCTCCTTGCGGAAAAAGGGAATTATAGCCGAAACCAATGTAAGCCTCGTTGGCACAAATTTGCATCTGTTTACTGTCTCCGCCGTAGGTCAGAGCATAATAAGAACCACGGAAATATAAAACGTATTATTCCGTCGAACAAATATTTCTTCACGAAAAGCCAAACACTTCAGGCGCTGGGAAAACGCCTCTATCTCCATTTCTATTATCTCTGAAACAATAAACGGCACAATTTCTCTACATCAGTGTTTCATCTTCCTTCCAAAATGATGATGGCCAGCTAAGCTCTATAAAACCACACATGCTTTCAGCCGAACAGGCCCATTGAATTCAATAAGAATGGTTTCTAAGTAAGAGTCCCTCAGTCTCTGGAAGTAACAACCTCTAGTACGGTTTTTCCCCAGGGTCAGAAGCCACCGTAAGCAGGATCAGTCCTGGTTAGCGCTTGGATGGAGATCTTCTGGAGTTGTCAGGAGAGTAGAACTGATGATAAAATAAAAAGAATATCAAACCACTTCCATGATGTAAGATGTCTCCATGAAGATGTCTCCATGAAGACATCAGAAACTGAGGTGAAACCAGGCTTAATGGCGGTAACTGTGAGAGGGATCTTGGCGTTTTAGTGGACAACCAGCTAAATATGAGCCAGCAGTGTTCAGAGGCAGTCAAAAAAGCCAATGTAATCCTAAATTGCATTAACAGAGGGATACAATCAAGATCAAGGGAGGTACTAATACCACTCTATAAAGCCTTAGTAAGGCCACACCTAGAATACTGCATCCAGTTTTGGATGCCACGCTATAAAAAAAAGATGTTGAGACTCCAGAAAGAGTGCAGAGGGGAGCAACCAAGATGAATGGGGGTAAGGCAAAGGTAAAGGTTCTCCTCGCACACATGTGCTAGTCATTTCTGGCTCTAGGGGATGGTGCTCTTCTCTGTTTCAAAGCTGACGAGCCAGCACTGTCCAAAGACATCTCCCTGGTCATGTGGCCAGTATGACTAAATGATTAAAATAGGTTGTTCCTATTTTTCTACTTGCATTTTTATGTGCTTTCGAACTGCTAGGTTGGCAGAAGCTGGGACAAGTAATGCGAGCTCACTCCATTATGCAGCACTAGTGATTCAAACCGCCAAACTGCCGACCTTTCTGATTGACAAGCTCAGCATCTTAGCCACTGAGCCACCGCATCCCTATATTCATATCCCCACATGAATAGGAGACTGCAGGCTAAAACATACGATGAACAGTTGCAGGAACCGGGCATGGCTAGTCTAGGGAAGAGAAGGACCAGGGGAGACAGGATAGCAGTCTTCCAATATTTGAGGGGCTGCCACAGAGAGGAGGGGGTCAAGCTATTCTCCAAAGTACCTGAAGGCCAGACAAGGAATAATGGATGGAAACTGAACAAGGAGAGATTCAACCTAGAAATAAGGAGGGATTTTCTGACAGTGAGAACAATCAACCAGTAGGAACAGAAGTTGCCTTCGGAAGTTGTGGGAGCTTCATCCCTGGAGTCTTTCAAGGAGAGACTGGACTGCCATCTGTCAGAAATGGTGTAGGGTTTCCTGCTTGGGCAGGGGGTTGGACTAGATGACCTCCAAGGTACCTTCCAAAATCTGTCAATCTGTTATGTTACTGAGTTCAGGCAATGAAAAACTTGTGTGTAGCAAAGTATGCTGGTTTCTGAATTTGCAAGATCACATAAAGTGATAGTATCACTTTACACTGCACTGGTGAGACTGCATTGGTGAGACTGCACAAGGAACACTGCATCCAATTGTGGTCACTACAATATAAAAATATGTTGAGACCCTAGAAAGAGTGCAGAGAAGAACATCATTGTATGGCTTAGCTGGAGGCTAAGCCATACGATGAACGATTGAGGGAACTAGGTCTGTCTAGTCTAATGAAGAGAAGGACTCGGGGTGATGTGATAGTGGTCTTCCAGGATTTGAAGGGCTGTCATAGAGAAGAGAAGATCAACTTATTCTCCAGAGCTCCTGAAGGAAAGAGAAGAAGTAATGGTGGAAGATCATTCAAGAGAGATCCAACCTAGAACTAAGGAGAAGTTTCCTAACACTGAGAACAATCAATCAGTGGAACAGAAGTTGCCTCCAGAAGTTGTAGGTGCTTCATCACTGGAGGTTTTCAAGAAGAGACTGGACAACCATCTGTCTGAAATGGTAGAGTGTCTCCTGCTTGAGCAGGGGGCTAGGCTGGAAGACCTCCAAGGTCCCTTCCAACTCTGTTATCCTTCCTTCCTTCCTTCCTCCCTCCCTCCCTCTCTCCCTCCCTCCCTCCCTTCTCTATCTCTGGCAGTTTTAAAGAAGAGACTGGACAACCATCTGTCTGAAATTGTAGAGTGTCTCCTGCTTGAGCAGGTGGCTGGGCCAGAAGACCTCCAAGGTCCCTTCCAACTCTGTTAACCTTCCTTCCTTCCTTCCTTCCTTCCTTCCTTCCTTCCTTCCTTCCTTCCTTCCTTCCTTCCTTCCTTCCTCCCTCCCTCCCTCCCTCCCTCTCTCCCTCCCTCCCTCCCTCCCTCCCTCCCTCCCTTCCTTCTCCATCTCTGGAAGTTTTAAAGAAGAGCCTGGACAGCCATTTCCACAATGCTCTTGTTTGAGCAAGGGTTTAATAGAAGACTTCCAAGGTCCCTTCCAACTCTGTTATTCTATGTTCCAGTTGCAAGAATGCACATCTCAGCTTTTTGAAGTAGGCCAGGTTAGGAAACAGATATTGCAAGGATAACAGGAACACTTTTGTTGCTGTTGCGGGGTGTAATAACAGAATTTTGACAGCCTACCAAATTTGCCTTCCAACCCTCTTATATCAAACAGAATGAAAGAGAGGCTATTTTAGGAGTCTTCCTTATGTTTTGCTCCTTCCCCAGGCTGAGATGCTGTTTGCTGACACGCAACCCTTGCTCACTTAAATCTTTGTTTTCCTTTAAATATGGTTACTCTTCAACATGTTGATATGATCCATCGATCTAATAGATATCAGCTTCTAAGGATGCTTCAGAGACGTGTCTATCTGCTTAGCAATGGAAATTGTGATCTCGGCTGTGGATGTAAGTCAAGGAATAGCTGTATATATTTGAGTCTGGCTATAACTATTAAGAGATAATCTTTTTTTTTTTAATAAAGAGAACGTTCTAAAATAAAGTGGCCCCAACTTGCAATCTGGAGGGCATTTTTTGTGACTTATAGTACAGGTAGTTTTTGACATACTGCAGTTTGTTTAGTGCCCGTTCAAAGTTACGACGGCACTGAAAAAAATGACCTGATAATTAAGCCATGGTGGTGCAGTGGTTAGAGTGGAGTACTGCAGGCTACTTCTGCTGACTGCCGGCTGTTTGTAATTTGGCAGTTCGAATCTCACCAGACTCCAGATTGACTCATTCTTCCATCCTTCTGAGGAGGGTAAAATGAGGAGCCAGATTGTTGGGGGCAGGAAGCTGACTCTGTAAACTGCTTAGAGAGGGCTGGAAAGCACTGTGAAGTGATATATAAGTCTAAAGGCTATTGCTATTCTTCCTTTTCTCCCTCCCATTCTTCCTTCCTTCCCTCCCTCCCTTCCTTTTCTTCCATGGTTAGAATGCAGTATTGCAGGCTAATTCTTCCCACTGCCAGCAGTTCGATCCTGACCAGCTCCCTTCCATCCTTCTGAGGTCAGTAAAATGAAGACCCAGATTTTGGGGGGCAATAGACTGTCTCTGTATCTGACTTGTATCAATGTTGTTCCTGTTGTTGTTAGTTGTGAAGTCGTGTCCGACCCATCGCGACCCCATGGACAACGTTGCTCCAGGCCTTCCTGTCCTCTACCATCCTCTGGAGTCCATTGAAGCTCACTCTGACTGCTTCGGTGACTCCATCCAGCCACCTCCTTCTCTGCTGTCCCCTTCTTCTTCTTTTGCCTTCCATCGTTCCCAGCATGAGGCTCTTCTCCAGGGAGTCCTTTCTTCTCATTAGGTGGCCAAAGTCTTTGAGTTTCATGTTCTTTCTAGTCTCTTCTTATTTTCCACTTCAACTGACAGATTCTACTTGCAAAATTGCACCTCCACCTTTAGCAAAACACGAAAAACATTAACTCTTCTTGGCAACTGTCCATTCTGGAAGAAATCCAGTTCTGCTTATCACATGTTCATAGCCTTGCCTTGAAAACATTTTATATGCAGCAGATTTCTGCCTTTTTGATTGTTTATTTTCAGAATGTGTGTGTGTGCGCGTGCACGCTTTTATCATGATATTTCCAGCCCCAATTAAAATAACAAACTCAATGCCGATGGAAGTGTAGCTCCTTAAAAATATGCAGATTAGGATGTTCAAAAAAAGCTTTGAAATAGTGTGAATTTCCCAGGTCAACTGTTAACATCAAAACAAATATGCATTCTGTTTTTAAAAAAAATCGTTTCGTGGCTTCGCCGATTCTGTCCCGTTAAGAGACCGATAGAGTTTAAAATAACTCACAGCGCAATCCTACGCGTGTCTTACAATTCGTGTCTGATGATTTTCAGACAAAACTCTCACATAAACGGTCACTGTTTATAATGAAAAATCAAGACAGCTTGGGGGAATTAACCATTTGTTGGTTTGAAGAGCAGGATGGTGATTCCTCCCCTCCCCTCATTCTGGGAGCGATTTTCACAGTTGGATTTGAGAACGCTGGTTGTAAGCAAGGACCTTAAATGTTCAATGTAGTGTCACTAAAACATCACACACACACACACACACACACACACACTTTGCAACTTGGCTGTGTGTTTTTGCTCTCTCTTCCAAATTTCTCAAATGCTAAAGAAAAAAAATGGAAGATTATCCTTATCAGTTTGCTGCACAATCAGCCAGATGTTCAGACCGAATTTGACATTTTTGTCCACCGAGTGAGTCCTGTCCAAGGACCTCGGATAAGCAGATGTTGATGTTTTATGCTGTTTGAGATATCATGATGATGATGATGATTTGTTCTTCTTGTTATTCTTCTTCTCCTCCTCCTCCCCCACTCCTCCTCTTCCTCCTCCTCTTCTTCTTCTCCTTCCCCCTCCCTTCTCTTCCTCCTCCTCCTCTTCTTCTCCTCCTCCTCCCCCTTTTCCTCCTTCTCCTACTCTTCTTCTTTTTCTTCTTCTCTCCTCCTTCTCCTACTCTTCTTCTTCTTCTCCTCCTCCCCTCCTCCTCCTCCTCCTCCTCTTCTTCTTCTCCTCTTCTTCTTTTTCTCTTCCTCCTCCCCCTTTTCCTCCTTCTCCTCCTCTTCTTCTTTTTCTTCTCCTCCCCCCTCCTCCTCTTCTTCTTTTTCTTCTTCTCTCCTCCTTCTCCTACTCTGCTTCTTTTTCTTCTCCTCCTCCTCCCCCTCCTCTCCTCCTCCTCCTCCTCCTACTACTACTACTACTACTACTACTACTACTACTACTACTACTACTCCTTCTCCTCCCACTCCTCCTCCTCCTCCTCCTCCTCCCTGGAATCCCCTCTCTTTTCTAGCACTGATGGAAGCAATAGCACACACTTATGTACAGCCCTCTTACAACCCTCTTCTCATTTGGTGGCCAAACTACGGATAGTCCTTTGACCACAGTTGAGTGAGACCCAAAATCCTATTGCTAGGTAAGACAGGTAAGTGGGTTTTGCTGCATTTTGTGATGTTTCTCCCCACAGTTCTTAAGTGAATCACTGCCGTTCTTAAGTGAGCAGCAGGGCTGTGAGGTGGCTCTCCCTTTGACGTTGCTTGTCAGGAGATCGCAAAAAGGGGATTACGTGACCGTCATAAATATGAGCCAGTTGTCAAGCATCTAAATCACAGGATTCTGGGGAAGCTGCACCGGTTGTAAGTGTGAAAAACTGAATGAACGGTTGTAACTTAAGGACTACTTTTACTGGAACAAACATTCCTTACTACTATTGTAACTGACTTATTCTGAGCCGCTGAGCAACCTGGGAAGTTTACTAAATTGTCCTGATTTTAAAAAAAACAACCAACACCTTTTAACCCAATAATTAACTTCCAAAATGCAAAAGGGGTAAGCAGAATCTCACAGTCAGGTTTGCTTCGTGCAAATGTCCAGGGTTAGCTTTCAGCTTAAATTTTGATGCCGTTTCAAGACTTCCCGTACGTTTTCCTCCATCCTTGCTTGGCCCATTAGATACAAAATTGATTTCTCTTCGTTTGGCCCTGGCTGGGCTTTCTAATTAAACACCGAGTTTAATTATATCACAAAAGGGTGCAATGTAGATCTTAATTACTACCAGCAGCCCTTGGGGGAATAACAGAGAGATAATGGGCAAACGAAAATTCGATAGAATGCTAAAAGAAAAGGAAAAAAAATACCCCACCGAATGAGATAGCCTTCATTCGAAATCCAAACGCGGGATTCAAAATGTGCTCGATCCCTCATCGACGTTGGAATCCAGTGGATCTTATGAAGGTAGGTTTCATTTTCATCCAAGCTGGGAAAACTGAAGGAGAACTCAGTTCCCTTAAAACATTTTCCCTCCTGCCTTCTGAAGTGTATCAGGACTCAAAGCGAAGGTTCAACTGACTTCATAGATGTTGTATTGATCTGGAGTCTGTCATTCATGCCATACACCTTTCTTCTGATAACCCTTTCTTTTTGAAGAGGAGGAGGAGGAGGAGGAAGAGGAGGAGGAGGAGGAGAAGAATGACAATGGAGTCCTTGGTGCTCTCTGAGCTTGGTGGTTTTCTTGCAGACATTTCTTGACCCAACTAGGTAACATCATCAGTGCTAAAGGGAGTGGGGCAGAAGTGGCATTCAGCTGGTTCACACCGGTTCGTATAAACCGAAAGGGGAAATTTGACTTGGGTCGCTGAACCAGTAGTGACCACTGGCTGGCCCCACCCCATGCCCAATAACCCGATGGCTGCTCTTTCACCCCGCCCACTCAACGCTCGAGTGCTGCCCACCCCACCAGCCCACTATACACTCACCCCATCCATTCCAGCCCTATATATGTTACCTTCGCTTTGCCACGCGGCTCAGCTACTCAACTCACCAGTCGCCTCTGCACCTCGCCTGCCCTGCTCTGCTCACCAAAGGTAAGTAAGCATGCCGCCCGCTTGCCCTTTGCCTTGGGTGGGGGGCCAGGACCCCAGGGACGCACCATTCCTTGAGACCAAGGAACCGCCGCCTGCCTTGGCCGGGTCAGGGAATGCACCATTCCCTGGCCCTGCCTTGCCCCAGAGGGGCCGCCTGCTTGTCTCCCGCTCTCCTTTTGCCAGTCGCATGCGTCTCTCTCATTTCCCCTCCTAGTCCCACTTCCTCCCCCATGACTGCGTTTTTCTTCAGGCTTATCTTTCTCCCATGGCAGCTCCGGAAGTCAAGCTCTCTTTTTCGGTGCGACTGTGAGAAACCTCCCAGTCGCTGCCTGTTCGCCAGCCACTTCCTGGCAGCGGCAGCTGGTTGGAGGCTACCGAAAACTACTGGACGTCACTGAAAAAGCCACCGCCATCACCACCCTGTTCTTTGCGCTGGCTATGCCCATGCATGCCACTGTCTGCTGCGTCACTGCGCTTGGAGTTGCCCGGGCAAGTCCCTTTGGCGCAGCAGGCAATGGGATGCACATGTACGGCCAGCGCAAACAGCAGCGGCTTTTTCGGCAACCTCCAGTTGTTTTCGGCAGCCTCCAGCCAGCCGCCATAATATACATTGTTGTGTCCCCTGGAAACATCGCCGCAAACCTGCAAACAACCGTCTCTAAATAAACCAGTACAAATATAACACGTTTCAGCTTTCAGTTGCTCTAGAGGGGGAATCTTATCTGTATAACAACAAGAGGAGAAGGTTTCCTTCCTGTGTCTCATCCTGTCAGGCGTTCATGTCTCACTTTGTAATAATATTTTCCGCACCTCACTTCAAGAGAGGATAAACATTTGTGATGGCTGCCAAAGTCAGGCCTACTCATTCAGGAAAGCTGGGTAGACCAAACCGTGTATGACAGGTGTTTATTTTTTGGGGGGGGGGGGGGGAAACAAAGACCGCTATGTTTTTTTAAATATATATATACCGTATTTTGCGGACTATAAGATGCACCAGTGTATAAGACGCACCAAGATTTTAAAGAAAGAAAGTTTTTGTCCTCCCCAGCCCCCAGGAGCACTCTGAGGGAATGCAAAAACGCCCGGGTAGAAAACAGGCTGTTTTTCACAAAAACGGGGACATTTTTGCCTTCCCCCAGCCCTGCTGAAGCCTGCAGGGTGGTCCTGGGGGCTGGGGGAAGGCAACAACACCTCCGTTTTTGTGTAAAATGGCCCACAAAAATGGGATGCGGGTGGGGCTTCGGGAGGCCAAAAATGGCTGTATCTGGTGTATAAGACGCACATTTCCATTCTCTTTTTTGGGGGGAGGGGGAGAAAGGTGCATCTTATACTTCAAAAAACGTGGTATATAATTCTTTTTATTTATAATATAATAATTCCATCTTTAGTTGAATCGTGCGTTGTCTGGGTACAAATACCTTTGCTGAACAATAATCAATATTTGCCACATCATTCATCGCATTGCTATTAATTCTACAATATCAAAATAGTAATATTCCACATATTCATTCTACAATATTAAAATAGTACGAGTTCACCTACTGATCATAATATTTACTTATCTCTTTCAACATATCCCCTTTATTTTTTGTTTCCCAGTTTCTAACCCCCATTTTTATTATTTAACCATTGATAAAATAGATCCCATAGCATATAAGTATTCAGTTTGCTCTTTCTCCTTAACCGCCAACATTAATCTGTTCGTTTCTGCACATTCTAGTGTTTTCCTAATCCCATTGTCATCTGTGGATATCTCTTCACTCTTCCAACTTTGTGCAAATACAATTCTAGCAGCAGTTAATATATGAATAACTAAATAGGCATTTTCCACAGTGTATTTTTCGGCTAAACCGCTATGTTTTTTCCCCCAATTTTATTAACAAACATGTAAAATACACACAGACAAAACTTAGACGTAGAACACATTTACACAATGCAATACAAACAGGAGCTTCCTGTTCTTTCTAATAGCAATTATCAATCAATACCGCTCATCTTATATTATTTCCCCTTCTATTGTATTTCATTTGGATTTCACCATTCATAACTCTCTTGTTTTACTCATAACTATTATTTTTGATTTTTGTTACATTCCTTCATTGATTCTTGTTTCTTTCCTCCATCCACCTATACCATTTATCCCATATCTGGTAGAATTCTGATTCTTCTTTTCCCTGAATTTCTTTAGTTAGTTTGTCCATTTCAGCAGAGTCCATAACCTTTCTTATTATTTCATCTTCGCTTGGAGTTAGTTTGTTTTTCCATTTCTGGGCAAAAGCAATCCTTGCCACCGTAATTACATGTAGTATTAAATACTGGATTTCTTTTCTGTATTTCACAGACATTATTCCTAATTTAAAAAAAATTCAGGTTTCCATTCTATTTTAACCCCCGTTATTGCCTCCAGCCAATTTTTGATCTTTTTCCAAAAATTTTCCAAACCGCGATGTTTTAAAGGAGGTAAGTTTTAGCCCATGAGTTTATGTTTCCAAAACCCAGCAGGAGGCAAATTAATTAATGAATGGCGCTAATGGAATTCAGGAAGAGTGAGACTTAGACCATTTGTTTTTTTTTTTTTTCAAAAAGTTTTATTGGTTTTTTTAAAAACATTTATGTGGAAAAGGGGTAGGTGGAATTACAAATTTTGGCAGTTGCAAATGTGGCAGACGCCCCCTCCCTCCAAACTCCTAGGTTACATCAAAATATCAAATCTTAATACATAATCATAAAAAGTCAGCATCTTAATTCTAGAAAAAATAATTTTCAATCAATTTATATAATTATAATATATAGTCTAGTTATAAATTCATATTTACTTTCGGTCTGTTTATAACATTGTGATTTCCTTATTTATTTTTGTGATCTGAGTTTTCTTGGTGTTGCCCCTTCACCCCCCGCTGGCAGAGCTCCGGCCCCTCCCGTGTCCTGTATGACCGTTGTAGTATCTTCTGTTTTTTCTAGGTTGGCTTTGTTTTTTTCCATAAAGGCCTGTGCCTCTATGGGTGTATTAATTCTGATTCTTGTCTCCTCCCAGAATATTAGCATACCTTCAGGCATCAACCATCTAAACCACACCCCCTTCTGGTATAATTTATTCGCCAATTGCGAATAATTTTTCCTTTTTTCCCTAATTTTTTTGGGAATCTGCTTTAGAATGGTTATCTCCCTATCACAGTATGTCAATGTTTGCCCCCTTTGCACACCCAGTATTTCATCTCTTGTGGTTTTCCTAAGAAATTTAATGTGAACCTCTCTGGGTACATTATGTGTTCTGGCATATGCTGAATTCACTCTATAAGCTAGGTCTATCTCCCAATCCATCTGTTGTTTATCTTTGTGTATGTATTCAGCTAAAATATTAGTCATAATGTCCCTTATGTTTTCCCCATCTGCTTCTATTACATTTTGAAATCTAAGATAAAAGGACATTCTCTCAAACTCTATTTTCATTTGTTGGATGTCAAGTTCTTTGTTCCCCTTCTGTAAAGCCTCTACCCCCCCCCTCGCCTCCGCCACCCCACCCTCCACAAGATCCAGTCTCTGTGAGTTCTTAAAGATTTGGGCTTGGTTCTGTCTAATTTCATCTTTCATTTCCCTTAACTGTTTCTTAATTTCCTCCTGGCCCTGTAGAATTTGTTGAAGCATTTGTTGAAAGTCTATCTCTGTAGTCTTGGGTTGCATCAGTTCTGTTATCTTTGACTGTGTAGCTGGGCTAGACGTTGCAGACGTTGGGGCAGAGGTAGCAAATCCAGGCTTTCCAGGAGGTGGTCTTTTTGGAGGCATGGTTTTTAAAGCAAGGAAGTCTGTCAAAATAGAGACTGGGCAGCTGGAGAAGTAGAGCAGGCAGGCGAATCCAGAAGGCAGAGGATCCAAACAGATGGGGATTTCTTTAGTCAGTCTAGCAGTAGATGAAAGTTTTTTTCCCCAAAGAGTTCAAAGAAGAACAATCCACAAAAGATTCCTCTGGGTGGCTCGGAGACAAAGACCGGAAGCCTGAATTTTAGAGGTGGAGTCAGGTTTCACAGTTCATGAAGACAACGGAAGTGTGCCATCTTGCCCTGCCAGCTTTGGGCTCAGAGGCATAATAAAGTTTTAAAAATTCAAAAAGTTCTCAGTTCACCCATAGATTCTGGAGCTAAGTCCGATGAAAGTCACTTTTATAAGGGTGAGGCATCATTAGTTGGCTCTCCCCCCTCCTCCTTCCCCTGAGGGCGAAAGCAAAATTTTCTCAAGCCGCTTGTCCAAGGGAGGGGGGGAAATCCCCCTCCCTCTAGCCGCACCTCTGGCAAGACTTAGACCATTTGTGAGAGCCTAAGGACTCCAGGCTAGTTCCTCTCTTGACTCCAACCCCAGGCTCAGCCACTCTTTCCCCTATAACAGTGATGGCAAACCTTTTCAGCACCGAGCGCCCAAACTGGGACGCGCATGAATGCATGTTAGGTGTGTGCCAGAGCACTGGAAACCCAAAGATCGGCTGATCGGTGCACATGCCTGTTTTGTGGGCATTTTGGGGGCTGTTTTCTAGTGCTCTGGCACCCACGAAGACCGTTTTTCGTGCCGTTTTCAGGCGCTCCAAAAACCAGCCTAAAAAATGGCCTGAAAAACAATCAGAAAATGGCCTGTTTTGGGGGCGGTTTTGGCAGATTTTCAGGCCATTTTCAGGCCGTTTTCTGCCACTCTGGTGCCCGCAAAGACCAGCTGGCTGGCATATCTATGCATGTCAGAAAACAGAAGAGCAGCTGGCAACAGTGCCTTTGCCCACAGAGAGGGCTTTGTGTGCCACCTCTGGCACACTGCCATAGGTTTGCCAACACGGCCCCATAAGTATGTGGGAATCAGCTTGGGAGACAGAAGGAAAAGCCACAGCAAGGGCAATGATTAGATAAAAGGCACCTTAGCCCACAGATGAAACACAGGTAGCCATCCGTAGTGTCCTTAATTTGTAATCCAAGAAAAACCAAACATCTCCTTGTTAATAGATACAGGAATTAAGAAGAACAAAAGACAGGCATAAAACAGTATGAAACAAAGGAGAAAAACCAGAATCCTAACAATGCCATACAGATGATAATTTTTCAGTATTTGTATGCTACTGTTCTGACCGAGGCTTCCCAAGAGCATGAAGCAAACTCCTCGTCCCGACAAAAAAAACCATTTTATTAATTGACTGTGAATTCTGCTCATTCACATCCAGCAAAGTCTTTCAAGGGAGGATTTACAGTCACAGACCTTCTCTGGCTTGGAGAGCTGCCAGGCCGATATCTGCAGAACTTGGCAAGGAGTCTTGGAGAGTCATGAACCAATGAAGCGAACTAATGGTCTCCTGCAAATTCCACTCCCCTTTTGCTCCTCTTTTATTTCCTCTGGGAGGGGCCATTCATCATCCACCTGTGGCCTTACTCCCAAGTCAACTACTGTTCTTTAGCTGTTCTCTTCATCTGGCAACTCTGCACATGCGCACACTGGGAACAGGCTCCAGCTGTTCTTCTGCCTCACTGATGTCTGACTCTGAAGGCAGCTGATAACGGCTCTGGCCCCCTCTCTGCCTCCTACACAGAGCCCTCATCAGAGCCTTCCCCAGACTCCAGGACTGGCCCATGTTCCTCCCCAACCTCCTCACTGTCTGAATCTGCTGCCAGCTCTGCTGGCTGTTGGTGGACCGCAATAGCTAGAAATTATAATTTCCCAGTCTATAATTCATTCAACTTTTAGGATCCATGCAAAACAAGTACAGAAAACTGAGTAATTTTCACCAATGGTTAGTCACATAGAGAGCTTACTTACTTTTTGGGTCTATAGTCTGGAATAGATCTGTCCAAGGAAATCCGATCGCTCAGTTGCGCATTGTAACCATATTCTTCATATTTCGTTTCAGATTCATGGCTGTCGTCTCTCAGTGTGGCAGCCATTCCTCCTTGGCCCAAACCTCCTGGGCCTTCAACTAAACCCATTGGCTTGGCTAGACCTGGGAAGAGGGAGAAAAGGAAATACAGATGTACTTAGTTTAGAAAATCAGGGGAGTGCATCAGAGTTACAGTGATAAATGCAGAGTAAGTCTGGAAGTCCAGGCAGTTCAAATGAACATAAAGGTTTATTGCAAGCTTAAGCTCCCTACAAGAATCTGAACTACTAATGGCTAAAGCTCTCTACAAGAATCTGAACTACTAATGGCTGAAGAGAAGAATCAATTGAATTCAAGGTGGGCTGCACTTAGTTGTCCCTGCAAAGGGACTCGAGACTGATGATACACTTGATCCCTCCCTCAGGCTCAGCCTGGTCATTTCCTATATGGATGGTTGGACTGAGGGATGAATGGATAGATGGATGGATGGATTAACAGACAGACAAAAGATAGATATTCATCTCCTATATGGATGGATGGATGGATAGACAGAAAGATAGATAGATAGATGATAAATAGATAGATAGATGATAGATAGATAGATGATAGATGATAGATAGATAGATAGATAGATAGATAGATAGATAGATAGATCCTATATGGATGGATGGATGGATGGATGGTTGGACAGATAGATAGATACAATAGATAGATAGATAGATAGATAGATAGATAGATAGATAGATAGATAGATAGATAGATCCTATATGGATGGATGGATGGATAGATAGATAGATACAATAGATAGATGATAGATGATAGACAGACAGACAGATGATAGTCAAGCACTTGAAATCAAGAGTCCAGGCAATTCAAATGAATATACAGGTTTATTGTATGCTAACACTCTCTATAGAATCAGAACTACTAATGGTAAAAGCAAATCGGCGGTAGATAACAGGCAACGGAATTCAAGCTAGGCTTGACTCTTGTGGGGGTGAAGGAACTCAAGATGGATGACACGCTTGACTCCTCCTTGGGCTCAGCCTGGTCCTCACCTACAAATAGTAAAATTGGAGCCTCCACCACTTCCTTCTCTGTTGTCCCATCCCAGGAGAAACTTCGCTTAAACCAAAATCGCAAACATCTCTGGCTGGAAATCAATTTCACTCCAGAGGTAGATAAAAATGCCAAATTCAGTTTGAACACCCGGCCGACCGTGCAAAGAACCATAACAAAGACTCTCGTTCTCTCTCTTTTGTAAATCGTAGAGCGGTTAATTGAATAAATCAAGGGTTTTTGTCATTGTAGAAAGAAACATGGTGTCCTACTGCCCATCACTCCTACGTGACAGTCTGTGGAGATTCTTAGCCATCCAGGTCATGGTTGTCCCAAGGGTGCCTTTTTTCAGGAGGCAACTGGACTTTCTTATTTTTCTTTGAAGATGTTTCACTTCTCATCCACTGACAGGATGGTAGAGAATGGAAGGATTTATATTCCTTGCAGATAGCTGGTCATTTGCATTCTTCAAGAGTTCTTGAGGCCACTTGGAGGTTTATCTGTGTCCTCAGGGTCATCTGAGTAGTGCAAATGGTTCCTGTAGTCTGCAATTTTTCCCTGAAAATCTGTTCATACTCCCACATCATTGGAAGGATGTTCATCCCAAAGAGCATGGCTAAAAGTCTGTGGAGATTCTCAGTCTTCCAGGTCTTGGTTGTCCCAAAGGTTTTTTTTTCCCCAAGAAAGTATCAGGACTTCCTTTGTTTTTCCCTGAAGACGTTCTGGAGAAGCTTCTTGGATGAGAAGCAAGATATCTTCAAGGAATAACAAAGGTTGCCCAGTTACCTCTTGAAAAAGTACTTTTTGGAACTCCTAAGTAATAATATTTGCTTACTTCATGACATCAGTCTTCACACAGATTCAGAAATCCTTCCCCTGATTCCCCAACTAGATCCTGGAATTCATAAAGAGAAGGACCAGGGGAGACATGATAGCAGTGATCCAATATTTGAGGGGCTGCCACAGAGAGGAGGGGGTCAAGCTATTCTCCAAAGCACCCGAAGGCCAGACAAGGAACAATGGATGGAAACTGACCAAGGAGAGATTCAACCTGGAAATAAGGAGGAATTTTCTGACAGGGAGAACAATCAACCCATGGAACAGAAATTGTAGCAGCTTCATCACTGGAGGCCTTCAAGAAGAGACTGGACTGCCATCTGTCAGAAATGGTGTAGGGTCTCCTGCTTGGGTGGGGAGTTGGACTAGATGACCTACAAGGTCCCTTCCAACACTGTTAATCTAACTATAACAAATTTCAGATTTTGAACCCTGGTTGTTGATCTATCTGGTCTCACAAGAGAATCCAGAGACATTAACAAAAGCTTGCCGACAGATTTGTGCTGCAGTCCTCTGGTACCCCAGTCGCGCTGGTAGATACAATAGCACTGCTTAGCTCTTCTGTCTCCCAGGACGTAAAATTCATTACTATTTTTTAATTGGAAGTGGTACCATATTTTATGTGTACAGATCTCCAATATCAAAATGTAATTGCTTTTAAGCAATCCTCATTTGAAGCCTGCTTCCCCTGGAGAGGAGGAGATGGAGTCTAATTACAAGAGATAATTTGAAAGAAGATAAACAAATAACAGACGATCATCAAGGTCAACAATGGATCAATGCAAAAGGTGCTAGAAGTAGGAATCACAGCACCGGCAAACATAGATTGGATTAAATGTTCTCCACCTATCAATGCTGGCCCTTAGGAGTGAAGATTTTTGTTAATTGCGAAGCCATGTCCAAACCATTGTGACCCCATGGACAATGTTCCTCCAGGCCCTCTTGTCCTCTATCATCCCCCGGAGTCCATTTAAGCTCATGCCGACTGCTTCAGTGATTCCATCCAGCCACCTCCTTCTCTTCCCTTCTTCTTTTGCTCTCCATCTTTCCCAGCATGAGGCTCTTCTCCAGGGAGTCCTTTCTTCTCCTTAGGTGGCCAAAGTACTTGAGTCTCCTCTTCAGGATCTGGCCTTCTAAAGAGCAGTCAGGGTTGATCTCCTCTAGGACTGACCAGTTGGATCACCTTGCAGTCCTAGGGACTCACAGGAGTCTTCTCCAGCACCAGAGTTCAAAGGCCTCCGTTCTTTGGCATTCATCCTTCCTCATGGTCCAACCTTCACAGCCATCCATTGCAACTGGAAAACCAAAGCCTTGACTAGATGCACTTTTGTTGGCTGGGTGATGTCTCTGCTTTTTAGTAAGCTGTCTAGATTTGCCATAGCTTTCCTCCCCAGGAGCAATTAGATTTTTGAGGCTGGGACAACTACCTGGATTGGCCATATTAAGGGAATAGAGATAGAGTATAGTGATGATGGAGTCATTGTGT
>NC_138564.1:6393236-6400736 GCF_964273705.1 Natrix helvetica
AGATAGATAGATAGATAGATAGATAGATAGATAGATAGATAGATAGATAGATAGATGATAGATAGAAAGAAAGAAAGATAGATGAGGTTCATGCAAACAAAGAGGATAAAACTTGCTGAATTAGAGAACAGCCAATGATTACTCATTCCAACTGCATTTTCCTCCAGCTTCTATTTCTTATGCATTTCTTTTCTTTGCTCCTCAGATAAACATTCTATCTGTTGTTAAACCCGGCTAGTAGTGATGCCTGAAAGAATCGGAATACAATTTCAGCTTGTGTACAAATCAGCCCAGCCTGCTGGAAAGCACATGCTATTACCAGGAGGCATAAAATCACGTCAGAAGTTCATCTGGTCTAAAAAGGCTATAATTAACAATCTTTTGTAGTGTATTATTGGCAACGCATAACGCAACAAACCGGAGGAGATGGCTGGCACGACGATACCGTAGACAGTCGAGTAGCTAATGGACCATAGAACAAATTGACCCTCAGTTCTCACGCAAGGTATAAATGGTCACGCTTAGATTATTCTACTTTGGACATATGATGTGAAGAAGCCCTGGTGGCACAGGGGTTAGAATGCAGTACTGCAGGGCTGACTCCCTGCTCACTCCAGGAGTTCAATCCTGACTGTCTCAAGATTGACTTAGCCTTCCATCCTTCCAAGGTCAAGCACTATTGCTATTGTTATTTCCTCCCTCCATTCCTTCCTCCTTCTCTCCCTCCCTCCCTCCCTTCACAGTGGTTAGAATGCAGTATTGCAGGCTAACTCACTGCTCGTTCCAAGAGTTTGATCCTGACCAGCTCAAGGTTGACTCAGCCTTCCTTCCTGTGAAGTGGTATATAAGACTGTTGTTGGTATTGCTAGTTTCCTTCCTTCCTTCCTTCCTTCCTTCCTTCCTTCCTTCCTTCCTTCCATCCATCCATCCATCCATCCATCCATCCATCCATCCATGGTGCACAGTGGTTAGAAGGCAGTACTGCAGGCTAACTTACTGCCCACTGTTAGCAGTTTGATCCTGACCAGCTCAAGGTTGACTCAACCTTCCAACCTTCTGAGGTGGATCAAATGAGGACCCAGACTGTTGGGGGCAAGAGGCTGATTCTGTAAAGCGGTCATGTGATCCCCTTTTGCGACCTTCTGACCCGCGACGTCAAAAGAGGAAGCCAGATTTAACAACCATGGGGATAATTTAACAATTGCAAGGATTCACTTAGCAGCTGTGGTTAAAAAAAGGTTGCAAAATGGGGCAAAACGTACTTAAGAAATGTTTCACTTCGCAACCTACATTCAGGGCTCAGTTGTGGTCGTAAGTCAAGGACTGCTTGTAATCATTTGATCAATGACTCAGTCAGTCAACGGAAAGATTCAGTGCTCTGAAAGAGGCTCAAATGTTGGGGAAAGCGGAATGAAAGAAGAGAAGAAAATGACCAGCAAAATGGGCAGATTTAATTACAACGGGGATGAGTAGTATCTGTTCTGATCAAGGCTTCCCAAAAGCACAAAGCAGACTCCTCGTCCTGATAAAACTCCTTTTATTTAGTTTAAAGTGAATTCCTCTCCAGCAAAGTCCGGCTAACAGAGTTTTCACAACCACAGACCTTTATCAGGCTTGGAAAGTTGCCAGGCCGATATCTTCCAAACGTCATGCTGTAGCAGCAATTCTTTGGCCAGAAGTAAGGAAGAGATCTTCACCCTAATGAACTGAACTAATTGTCTGCTGCAAACTCCCCTCCCCTTTCACCCCTCTTTATTCCCTATGGGAGGGGGCATTCACTGCCCATCTGTGGCTTTACTCCCGAGTCGGCCCTTGTTCCTTAGCTGTTCCCTTCCTCTGGCAGTTCTGCGAATGTGCACACTGGGAACAGGCTCCAGCTGTTCTTCTGCCTCACTGACGTCTGATTCTGAAGGCAGCTGATAACTGGTGGATGGCTCTGTCTCGCTCTCTGCCTCCGACACAGAGCCCTCATCAGAGCCTTCTCCAGACTCCAGAACCGGCCCATGTTCCTCCCCAGCCTTCTCACTGTCTGAATCTGCTACCAGTTCCACTGGCCGCTGGTGGGCCACAACATTATCATTAAAACTTTTGAAAGAACAAGTCAGAAACCCACCCTCAAAGAGAAAAAATCTGTCTATGTGGTCACCGCGTGTTGAAAACAGCTTGATCCCACGTAATCAATTTTTCTTCTTCTCAAAATGCAATAAAATAATTACTTGGAAGAAAACAATGCTTTTCTCCGATTCCTAAACAGATTGAAACATTAATAAGGTGGCTCGAACATTTAATAAAACTCAATCTTCGGTGTGATGACTAAAGGCATACAAAATAGGAATTGAGCGGTTTTAGATCAATTCATGCCTTCCCTATTATTAATTTCCCTCTTTGTTGTTCCTTTGCTGAGCCACTTTTACAGGATAACACAGGGAAACATTGCGAATCACCGTCTCATGTATATGGAGAGATCATTTGGAACCTGCTCCAGATAAGAAAAAGAAATAACCTTTGTTGTTGTTGTTAGTAGCAAAGTTGTGACTGACCCATCACGACCGCATGGACAACATTCCTCCAGGCCTTCCTGTCCTCTCCCATCCTCCAGTCCATTGAAGCTCACACCGGCTGCTTCGGTGACTCCATCCAGCCATCTCCTTCTCTGCCGTCCCCTTCTTCTTTTGCCCTCCATCGTTCCCAGCATGAGGCTCTTCTCCAGGGAGTCCTTCCTTCTCATTAGGTGGCCAAAGTATTTGAGTTTCCTCTTCAGGATCTGGCCTTCTAAAGAGCAGTCAGGGTGGATCTCCTCTAGGACGGACCGGTTGGATGGCCTTGCAGTCCAAGGGACTCATAGGAGTCTTCTCCAGCACCAGAGTTCAAAGGCCTCCATTCTTTGGCACTCAGCCTTCCTTATGGTCCATCTTTCACAGCCATCCATTGCAACTGGGAAGACCATTGCCTTGGCTAGACACGCTTTTGTTGGCAGGGTGATGTCTCTGCTTTTTAGGATGCTATCTAGATTTGCCATAGCTTTTCTCCCAAGGAGCAAGCATCTTCTAATTTCTTGTCTGCAGTCCCCATCTGCGGTGATCTTGGAGCCCAGGAAAATAAAATCTGTCACTACCTCCATTTCTTCCCCATCTATTTGCCAGGAATTGAGAGGGCTGGATGTCATGATCTTAGTTTTCTTAATGTTGAGTTTCAAGCCAACTTTTCCACTCTCCTTCTTCTCCCGCATCAAGAGGCTCTTTAGTTCACTTTCTGCCATTAGAGTGGTATCATCTGCATATCTGAGGTTGATGGTATTTCTCCCAGCAATCTTGATTCCAACTTTTGATTTGTCTAGCTTCGCCTTTCTCATTATGTGCTCTGCATATAACTTATTTTTCAGAGTATAAGACGCACCTTTATCCCCCCAAAAAAGAGAGTGAAAATTTGGGTGCGTCTTATAGCCCCACCTACCCCCACCATAGGCCCAAAATGCAAGGCGTGGAGGCAGCGATGGTCTGTGGCAATCCCTGCAGCCTGGAACAGCTGATATTCTAGCAGTCCGATCCACCCGCCAATCAGCTGTGTTGAATCCGGCTGCAATAAATGCTGAAATTGACCTGGCTGGTCAGAGTTGGCAGCAGCAATCACATTCAGAAAGCACACACAAGTAGCCAATTCAGCAGGATTCAAAATAATAATAATATACAATACATTACCAAAAGCAGGTTTTCCAAGGTAGCAGTCAATACAAGCAAAACACAAGCAGTTTCACTTTCAGTTCTCGGCTAAGCCAAGCTCCTTCCTGTCTCCTGCAAATTTCAGAGTCCAAATAGCCCTCATTGGCTGACTTAGTAGCTGTGCCTATTCATTGGCTGACTTTCTTACCATGTGGCAGCTGAATACCATGGATACTGGTAGACAGAGGCAGATTTTTCTTATTATTATTTTCTTCCCCCAAAACTAAGATGCGTCTTATACTCTGGAGCATCTTATACTCCGAAAAATATGATAAGTTAAATAGGCAGGGTGACAGTATACAGTCTTGCCGGACTCCATACCCAATTTTGAACCAATCAGTGGTTCTGTGTTCTCCAGTTCTCCACTGTTGCTTATACGTTTCTCAAGAGACAAATAAGATGGTCTGGTATTTATAATATATAACCTTACAGTTGAGATAACCTTACAATTGGCCTTATTTTTCGAGTCAGTCTTCTTGATTCAGCATCCTTGGGAAAGAATGTGCCAGTTCATTCAGAACACCGAGCCAGCTGGAATATGAATTAGTATAATAAAAATACATCTTTATTTATAAAAGCACAATGCCCCACAGGCATCAGAGAGTGGTGCAAACAATAACAAATGAAATCCGTTTTGAAAAGGGCAGCGCAGACTTTTCCGTAAGCCAAATGTATAAAACAGCAGAAGGGAACTTGGCAAAAACAAGCAATTAACCCCAGCAACTTGCTAAAAAGCGTTTGCGCAGCCTAAGAAAAGGCAAGAAATTTTTTTGAGGATGGGGTGGGGGTGGGGAAGGGGGGGGTCAGGGATTCACTGTATATTTCTTTAGTTTAAGAACAAAGTTAAATTAGAACAGAACAGAACAACAGAGTTGGAAGGGACCCTGGAGTTCTTCTAGTCCAATCCCTTGCTCAAGCAGGGAACCCTATATCATTCTGACAACCATCTGTCTGAAATGGTATAGGGTTTCTGCCTGAACAGGGGGTTGGACTAGAAGACCTCAAGATCCCTTCTCTTCTCTTCTATTCTCTGCTTCTCCTTCTCCTTCTCTTCTCTTCTATTCCCTGTTTTTCCTTCTTCCTTTCTCTTTCTCCATTTTCTTCTTCCTTCTCTTCTCTTCTCTTCTTTGCTTCTCCTTCCTTTCTCTTTCTCTTTCTCCTTCTCCTTCCTTCTCTTCTCTTCTCTGCTTCTTCTTCCTTTCTCTTTCTCCTTCTCCTTCTTCTTCCTTCTCTTCTCTTCCCTTTTATTCCATTCCATTCATTCCATTCCATTCCAGACAAGTGGTTGCCCAGGCTGTTCTCGAAAACCTTCAGTGATGGAGCATTCACAACTTCTGGTGGCAAGCTATTCCACCGGTTAATTGCCCTCCCTGTCAAGAAGTTTCTCATTAGTTCTAGGTTGCTTCTCTCCTTGGTTGGTTTCCATCCATTGTTTCTTGTCCTGCCTTCAGGTGCTTTGGAGAATAGGGTGACCCCAGCTTCTTTGTGGTGGCCTCTCAAATACTGAAATACGGCTATCATGTCAATCAAAGAAAGCCAATTGATATCCTTGAAGATGCAAATTTCAAACTAAGGCAGAGAATGACTGCTAAGTCCTGAAAGTTTTTAATTTTGCCTTTGCATATTGTGCAAGTTGAAAAGACTGGGCTAGGATTGGATAGAGGTAAAGAATAAAAGAATTTTGACCATGGAAGGCCATGATTTGCAAGCAGGCTGACACACATTCCTATGGGATGATAAAAATAAAATGCACAAATACTTTCAAAAACATTTAATTAGAAGAGCGTTATTGCAAAAATGGTTAAAAAAAAAACCACCACTATGTGAAAATTCCGAATTGGCTATCACCGACAGAAAGGACGACTCATCCAAATTTTATAGATTTGAACAAAATGCTAAGATATAGAGACTTAATTGATAGACAGGGAAACTTAAAAAAAATTGAAGAATTGGCAGAACAGAACATGAAAGCTGACTGGCTAACCTACCTTCAAATCAAAACTAAATACAATAAAGATACCAAATTATATGACATTGAAACAGAACCACACGAATTGGATAAAATTATTCAAAGCTCAGATAGAAAGACGATAGGGAGAATATATAAATTTCTCCTGAAGTATAAAATGCGAATTGATACACGGAACATATTACCATTTATGGTGGACCTGTGAGGAGGCTAAATTTTTTTGGAAAAAGATCAAAAATTGGCTGGAGGCAATAACGGGAGTTAAAATAGAATGGAAACTGGAATTTTTTTTATTAGGAATGATGTCTGCGAAATACAAAAATAATAATACTACATATAATAACGGCGGCAAGGATTGCCTTTGCCCAGAAATGGAAAAACAAACTAACTCCAAGTGAAGATGAAATAATAAGAAAGGTTATGGACTGTGCGGAAATGGACAAACTAACTAAAGAAATTCAGGGAAAAGAAGAATCAGAATTCTACCAGATATGGGATAAATGGTATAGGTGGATGGAGGAAAGAAACAAGAATCAGTGAAGGAATGAAGAAAACTCAAAAATAATAGTTATGAGTAAAATAAGAAAGTTAAGAATGGTGAAACTCAAATAAAATACAATTGAATGGGAAATAATATAAGGTGAGCGCTATCGATTGATAACTGCTATTAGAAAGAACAGGAAGCTCCTGTTTGTATTGCACTGTGTAAATGTGTTGTACGTCTAAGTTTTGTGTGTGTGTATTTTATATGTTTGTTAATAAAATATTTTTTAAAAAAAGAAAATAAAAGACAGGGCTAGACTCAATGAATGATGGTTAGTCCAATGCACGAACAAAGGCAATGCAAAGAGATACAGCAAACTGATCTTTTAAGAAACAGCTCATCATCTGGCTTTTTCCCCTTATCTCGGAGTTTTGGGAAATTTGTTATATATATTACCAGTGTTACGCGATACCCTTGCTAAGTGGTAGATAGACCCAAGATAATGCAAATTCAAAGAGAGAAATAATCAAGATAGAGCGAGACAGACTTTCAAAAGCCATCAGGGAAGGAGAAAGCACAACGCTGACTCCAGGTGAGTCTAAAATTGAAATCAGCTAAAGACAACCTGTGTCAAACCAAACCAAAAGAATTAAGAAACCAGTGATAGCAAATGTGATTTGTTTTGGGAAGAAGACACGGGTGCCAGCTTGGTCCTATAGCAGCCGAGGTGATGCATCAGGATGGGATGCCTGGAAACTCAAGTATGTCCATCAGCCTGTCCCATTAGATCCAGCAGGGAAGAGATGGGCATGGGGATTAATTCCTGGGTTGGTCCATCTGGTAAGGTTGGCAATAAGTGAGTTGACTTTCACCATTCAAAAATAACACAGCCAACACAGTCAATGAGCAAAAATTTTCATTAAAATTTCTTCTTAGGCTAGGTGCATTTTCAAACTTAAAGATGAATGGAGAGATAGACAGGCAGGCAGGCAGGCAGGCAGGCAGGAAGGCAGAAAGGATAGATAAATATAGAGATAGATAGATACATAGATAGATGGATGAATGAATGGATGGATGATAAATAGATAGATAGATGGTAGATGATAGATAGGTAGGTAGGTAGGTAGGTAGGTAGGTAGATAGATAGATAGATAGATAGATAGATAGATAGATAGATAGATAGATAGATAGATAGATAGATTAGATAGATAATGGATGGATGATGGATAGAAAGACAGTCAAACAAACATAGATATGGATAGATGATAGATAGATAGATAGATAGGATAGATACTGGATGGATGATGGATAAAAAGTCAGACAGACAA
>NC_138564.1:6405736-6475736 GCF_964273705.1 Natrix helvetica
AGGAGGAAGGAAGGAAGTAGAGAAGAGAGGGAGAAAAGAAAAGGAAAATAAGGTGGTGTTACGATAGGTGGCAGAGATGGTAAATAAAGCAACCCAAACTGTATATTATAACCTATTAAATGAAATAATAAATGTATAAGAAAGACAATTGTAAAGAAGAATAACAATTATGTGAATGCATACTTACAATAATATGTAAGAGAATTTTTTTTTTTAAATGAGACAAAATGCAAGTAGAAAAATAGGGACCACCTTTGGTGGGAAGGGAACAGCGTTTTATGTGCCTTTGGCGTTGAGTCATGCCGGCCACATGACCACGGAGACGTCTTCGGACAGCGCTGGCTCTTGGGCTTTGAAACGGAGATGAGCACCGCCCCCTAGAGTCAAGAACGACTAGCACATATGTGCGAGGGGAACCTTTACCTTTAAGGACACCAGGATGCACCCTGAAGTGAAGGTGTTTAGAGCAAGCGTTGCTCCTAACAACCGATCTTGCCTTCCTTGGGGAGGAAGCTTATGTCTCCTCAACTCTTTAGCCAGCCAGCACACAATTGCAGCTTCCTGTTTTGTGTAAGGAAGGCAAAAGAAGAACACCGAGGTGTAAGATAATAAGGAATTAAAGCAGCTTGCAAAGCTACCCGCAGGTTTAGCCTTTGCCTGGCTGAGTAACAAATGATTGTGTGTTATTTTTTTTTGGGGGGGGGAGTTCCAATGCAGGCTATTATATTAAGCAGTTGGTAAAGAGAGAAGAGAATATTTGTCACTCGGGGTTGAACTGTGGGGTCCTTGACGCACTCATTACCCAACTAAGTCACATCAGGACTGCTAGAAGGGAGTGAGGTTTGCGAGGAGGAGGAAAGGAGAAGAAGGATTGGCATTTGAGTACCAAGTACTCTGAGCTTGGTGGCTTTCTTGAAGATATTTCATTACCAAACTAGGTAGCATTAACAGTGTTAAAAAAGAGGAGGAGGAGGAGGAGGAGGAGGAGGAGGAGGAGGAGGAGGAGGAGGAGGAGGAGGAGGAGGAGGAGGAGGAGGAGGACGACTGTGGGGTCCTTGGTGTTCCCTGAGCTTGCTTGTTTTCTTGTAGACATTTTAATAACCAACCAAGTAACATCAGCAGGGTTAGAAGGGAGTGAGATTTGGGAGGAGGAGGAGGAGGAAAGGAGAAGGAGGAGGAAGAGGAGAAGGAGAAGGAGAAGAATGGGTACTTGATGTTCTCTGAGCTTGGTGGCTTTCTTGCAGACATTTCATTACCAAACTAGATAACATCATCAGTGTTAAAAAAGAGGAGGATTGAGCAGCCCTTGGTGCTCTCTGAGCTTGCTTATTTTCTTATAGACTTTTCAATAGCCAACTAAGTTACATCAGCAGTGCTAGAAGGGAGAGAGATTTGGAAGGAGGAGGAAGAGGAGGAGGAGGAGGAGGAGGAGGAGGAAGAGGAGGAGGAGGAGGAGGAGGAGGAGGAGGAGGAAGAGGAGGAGGAGGACGGTAGGGTCTGATGCGCTCTGAGCTTGGGGGAAGTTCTTGCAGACATTTCATTACCCAACTAAGTAACATCAGGAGTGCTAGAAGGGAGTGAGATTTGCGAGGAGGAGGAAGAGGAGGAGGAAGACTGTGCAATCCTTCGTGCTCTGTGAACCTGGTTATTTTCTTGCAGACATTTCAATGCCCAACTAGATAACTTCATCAGTTTTAGAAGTAAGCAGAGTTTGCTCTCTGTTTATATATTAAATTCCTTTTAAACTACTGCATATAAACCAAAAGCAAACCCTTCAGCCTTCCAGCAGTGATAGTGTTACCAAGTTTGGTAATGAAACGTCTGCAAGAAAACCACCAAACGTAGTGAGCATTAAGCAATTACATTAGGTACTGGACGTAGCAAGTCAAAATTAATGTCCAGGCTAATTCCTTTATGCAAAACCCACAATTACACTGTCCCTCTTGAACCAGAATATTAACAAGCCAACCTTCTGAAGAAATGAACTATTTCTATTTTCAATAAAGTTAATCTTACCACCTCTGTGTGCGTTTAAATGTTTGTGTAATTAAATTTCACTTTCACCAATCCTTTGATTGGAGGATGTGTGCTTGTTCATTGTTATTGTTGTCATTATTATTATTATTGTTGTTGTTACATATACTACACAACTTCCAACAGCTCTGCAGCCAAAAGATATTAATTTTGGTTTAACGACGGGCATCAACTCAAGGAGAAATTATTACCTTGCATTAAAGACAAAGATTCAATTTGGAGATTCTACTCAGAGGGATTCAATGAAATGTTAATCAAATCAGAAGGATGGACTGAATTAAATCAGATACTTCTGGATACATTTGGTTAATTTGGACACATCTGTGCTTGGCCAAAAACCATTTTTCTTAAGGGATTGGGAAGTCTTACTCAAATCAATTTCATAACTTCGTTTGGATTATTGAAATCAGATCAATGCAAATATTAAAACTGAGATTTTTTGAGGTTTTTTTTTTAAAGGAAAAAAAGTCCAAACCAATCTTAGTCACACCCTTGAATCAAACCAATGATTTTAATTTGATATTGTCTGATGTACACCGACCAATTGCTTCTTTCTATCTTGTGGTTTATAAAATAAGTTGTTCAGAGTTCATGGGGAATACAGCTGTCACAATTAGAAAACAGAAGAAGGGTGTTTTCTTTCCCCTGCAGGTGTGTTTTGCAAAATTTCCACCACCCAGAACTAAATTGCACTGGGAAATCGTTCTCTGAGCTTTTATTGTGGATAATAAATACACAGATTAGTCTACAGCTGGTCCATTTCATTTCTGCATGTTAGTTACTCAATTTCTCCCATATCATTTAAACTGGAATCTGCAATTAAACACACACACACACATGTCACAAATGCTATCAGAAGTCACACCTAAAAACGGGTTTCTCCCTCTTATTCAACTAGCATTCACAAGGTGTCCACACACGGCTTTTAACAATTCTACAGGTAGCCCACAACTTATGACCCAGTGGTGGGATTCAAGTTTTTTTACTAACAGTTCTGTGGGCGTGGCATGGCTTAGTGGGCACAAGAGGTGGGTTTGCCCCAGATTGGGTGAATCAGAAGTAATGGTGGCGGAAAACTCTGCCCACCCACCCTTGCACAGAAGCGTCGCAAGCATGCATGAGCCAGACAAGGAATAATGGATGGAAACTGATCAAGGAGAGATTCAACCTGGAAATAAGGAGGAACTTTCTGACATTGAGAACAATCAACTCATGGAACAGAGGTTGCCTTCGGAAGTTGTGGGAGCTTCATCCCTGGAGGCTTTCAAGAAGAGACTGGACTGCCACCTGTCAGAAATGGTGTAGGGTCTCCTGCTTGGGTTGGGGGTTGGACTAAATAACCTACAAGCTGTTAATATGAATCTATCTAAGATGATGACTGGAGGTTAAAACATATGATGAACGGTTGCAGGAACTGGGCATGGCTAGTCTAGTGAAGAGAAGGACCAGGGGAGACAGGATAGCAGTCTTCCAATATTTGAGGGGCTGCCCCAGAGAGGAGGGGGTCAAGTTATTCTCTCCAAGGCCAGACCAGGAATAATGGATGGAAACTGACCAAGGAGAGATTCAACCTAGAAATAAGGAGGAATTTTCTGACAGTGAGAACAATCAACCCTTGGAACAGAAGTTACCTTCAGAAGTTGTGGGAGCTTCATCCCTGGAAGATTTCAAGAAGAGACGATTGCCATCAGTCAGAATGGTGTAGGGTCTCCTGCTTGGGCAGGGGCTTGGACTAGATGACCCACAAGGTCTCTTCCAACTCTGTTAATCAGTTATTTGCGCCAAATGGATCATTTAACCATGGGGGAAACATCAAACGCATCTAAATGTTTGTATGTTGCATGGATGTTGATCCTTGTTTGATTGGTCCGCTGGGAGCCTGGTGCAATCCCCTTTCGGGAGAGGGCTGAAGGGAAGAAAAACGAGCCAACACTTGCTACTTACTCCCCTTCAGCTTCCTCCATCGAGACTGATTCAATTTTCTTTGCGGTTGGTATTCACTTAGCCTCCCGTTTGTTCCCAGCAATTCCGGGAGATGGAAGTGGAGTTCCAAATGAGCTACCAGAAACGTCGGAAACAGCTTCTCCACCTCTTCTGTTGCTCAAAGGGACAGTTGAGATTGAACCGTGATATAAAATGCTTGGTTGGGGCCAATGATAGCCCTTTTTCTCACAACGGAAACTGTCCACTTGGACTGCACAAAACACTTCGTCAAGGTTAATTCCAGCTGCACCGCGGAGGCCCTAATGGATGTAATAGATACCGTCAATCCTGCAAGACCCTTAATAGGTTAAAGTCACTGGGCCTGAAAATTCAGCAGCTAGATCAGCACCTTGGAGAGCAATGGGGGAGTTGCTCTCCAAGGTCTGTGATTGATCAGAAGTGCCATTCAATCAACTGTGATTGATCAGAAGTGTCATTCTGTTTCTTTACAGTTTACAGATTAACAGAGTTGAAAGGAACCTTGTAGGTCATCTAGTCCAACCTCACGCCCAAGCAGGAGACCCTTTACCATTTTTGACAGACGTCAGTCCAGTCTCTTCTTGAAAGCTTCCAGGGATGAAGCTCCCACAACTTCTGAAGGCAAATTCTATTCCATTCCAAGCTGTTCCATCCTTTGTAATGACCCTGAACAGAACAGAATAACTGTTGGAAGGGACATTGGAGGTCTTCTAGACCAACCCCCTGCTCAGGCAGGAAACCCTGCACCATTTCAGACAAATGTCTATCCAATCTCTTCTTAGAAGCCTTCAGTTTCCAAGCACCCATTTCTTTTGATGGCAAGCCATTCCACTTGTTAATTGTTCTCACTGTTTAGGAAATTTCTAGGTTCTAGTTTGCTTCCCTCCTTGATAAATTTCCATCCGTTGTTTCTTGTCTTGCCTTTCGCTGCTTTGGAAAATAGCTTGGCTCCTCGTTTGAAGGACGTGTTGAAACACAAACAGGACAACCACACTGTAGTTGTGTATCTTGTGTGAAGCCAACCTGTGATTAATTTAGAGTCCCGTGTGCTGTGCCAACTTCAAAAACAACTGGATTAAGGGATTAAGCCGTGGTTCAGCTCCTGGTGGAAGAGTTATCATGGGAAAAGAGCCCATAATTATGTAGAGATGACATCTCAGCAGGGAATTACAGCTTCCAGAGGGCATTTGAAAGCAAAACAAGGCAGGTTGGTAACCCTGCCTCTTCCAAGGTGAGTTGTAGACTTCGAGGAATCCTTTCCTGATTGTGCTTTGTTTTGTTTTTATGGTGGAGAAATGGCCATCCAATTAAGGACTTGTCTGTTAAACCTGAAGAAGAGGGCACTTCAAAGGTTCTAGGCCCTGAATTTCATTGGAATCCTTTCCCACTCTGTGTCGGGTTCAGTTTAGAGGTCTTCTCCATACCTTCCAGATACGCGGACTTCAACTCCCACGATTCTCAGCAGTCGCGTTCCTGGTTGTGGAATTCTGGGAGTTGAAGTCCACATTTTGGAGGTCATCCAGGCCAGTTGTGGGATTCAAAATTGTTACTATGATTCTGTGGGTGTGGCTTGGTGGGCATGGCTTGGTGGGCATGGGTGTGGCAGGAGAAGGTTACTGCCAAATCCCCATTCCCTCCCGATCAGCTGGGACTCAGGAGGCAGAGAATAGATGTGGCGGGGCCAGTCAGAGGTGGTATTTACCGGTTCTCTGAATTACTCAAACTTTCCATTACTGGTTCTCCAGAACTGGTCAGAACCTGCTGAATACCACCCATGATCCAGGCTGCAGATAATTAGGGAGTTCTCTGCTAAACTTGAAGAAGAGAACACTTTGAAGGTTGCACACACTGAATTTCATCTGAATCCTTTTCCACTCTGTCAGATACAGTTTAGAGACCAAACCCCCCACATGTGCGGACTTCAACTCCAACAATTCTCAGCACTCGCGTTCCTGCCTGTGGAATTCTGGGGGTTGAAGTCCACATTTTGGAGTTCATCCAGGCTGAGGGAAATTACTCCAGGTTCAAAGACACTTACCATCAGGCCTGGAAGCCATCGTTTAATTTGAGCCGTCAGGCCTGCCATGTTTTCTGCTGTGGGAAACTGGGAGGGGGGATTATATGGAGAGAGATAGTCAAAATAACATTCCTTTCTCAGAGAGTCAAGGACGTCTTGCCCTGCACCTGGAGTGGCGTGACTGGGAGGCATCTCCAGTTTTGGATGGTGCCTGATTGGACCATGGGATGGACATGTGGGTGCTGGGCAAGGGCTTGGACTTTCAATTGGGTGGGGAAAACCTGGAAACTTTCAGATTCGGGTTTTCCCAGATCTGCCAATAGGACATCTTGAATAAAATGGAACTTTGAGGAATCTCAAGCGTCGGAGTCTTCTCTCATTGGGGGTGTCACTTGAAACCCTGACACCTAAACTTCTTCACAAGTTTCCAGCGCTCTTCCGTGGAAGTGCTAAAATTCATGCTAGAATCTTCTAGCCACAAGATACACTTTGCCCTACTTTTATTTTCTCTTCTCCTCCTTTCAGCTACCATGTTTTCCCCAAAATAAGACAGGGTCTTATTTTCTTTTTACCCCCACCCAAAATAAACACTTGGCCTTATTTTCAGAGAGGTCTTATTATTTTTGAGGTGAAGGAGGCGGCGAGCATGGTCACCTCATGGCTGTTGCTGTGTTGCAATATTTTCAGGGAGGGCTTATTTTTGGGGGAGGGCTTACTTTAGTGCATGCACTCCAAAGCCTGATTGGGCTTATTATCTGGAAAGGTTTTATTTTTGGGGAAACGGGGAAAGTGGAACCAGTAGCATGCTATAAAATGCTCTCTTGGTGGTGTGGGCTGAATACAACCACACTTTTTCCCCCTTCCCCTCTTCCCCCCATCCAGGCTGTCACTTAGACACAGGATTCATTCATCAAGCCTAAAATTACTGCTGTATTTAATCTTCTGAAAGAGAACACAATCGAATTATGATGATGTGCGAAGAACGATAATCTGCCAGATTTCTTTTTTAAAAAAAGAACAACAACAACAAACACACATACCCGCCAACTTCTCCGAAATGCCTGCCACCCCTAATAGGCCAACGGAGTCTAATAAGAAAGAGACGCGTAGGACAAAGGTGCGAAGCATCTGCATAATAAAAACTGTCCTCATCTTTTTTTTTCAGATTGAATGAAATCTAATTACATGCCATATTGATTGTTGTGTATTACTGAGAGGGAGACAGAGATGGCTCGGAGGGTGGGGGGGGGGGACAAGAAGAGAAAAAGGAGGCGGGGGCAGAGAAGCAATTACAGTAAAATTGCAAGCTGACCCTCTGAATCGCTCTTGGCATTAAAAGAACCTTGCACATCCCGGGGAGGTGAAGCCTTTATTTTTCACCCCCTAACTGTTCCCGTTAAATTATCGTCTCTGCGGTTATCTGTGGAAATCTGTAGAGGAAATCTAGTCAATTATGTCTACAGGTTGATGCGAACTCATTAGAGGAAAGATTAAGTTCTGTTGAACTCGATAGGACTTGCTTTTGGATAAATGGGCAACTCGTTGCACGGCAGGTGTAACCAGTGGTGGGATTCAAATAATTTAACAACCGGTTCTCTGCCCTAATGATGTCTTCCGATAACCAGTTCAACAAATTGCTCAGGAAGTTAAAAACCGGTTCTCCCAGAGTGGTGAAAACCGGTTGAAACCCACCGCTGGGTGTAACCGTGGCTTGATTGCATCTCATTGTGAGTCTCTTCTTCTTTATGGGTGTTGAGGAGGTCTACAAGCCGAAGTGGTATTCAGCCGGTTCTGACCAGTTCTGGAGAACTGGGAGTGGAAATTTTGAATAGTTCGGAGAACCAGCAAATACCACCTCTGGCTGGCCCTGCCCCCATCTATTCTCTGCCTCCTGAGTCCCAGCTGATCGGGAGGAAATGGGGATTTGGCAGTAACCTTCCCCTGCCATGCCCACCAAGCCACGCCCACCAAGCCATGCCATGCCAGCCAAGCCACACCCACAGAACCGGTAGTAAAAAAATTTGAATCCCACCACTGTTTACAAGTGTCTAGCCTGGTGCCTTAACCACTAGACCAAATTGGCAATAGGCACCTTTTTAAAATTGGAAACTGAAAATATACACTACACTCTGATGTCTTCATGCTGTACAACTTGGCTTAGATTCAATATAGACTTTTGATGTAGACTTTCTCCCAAGGAGCCTACATCTCTTTATAGAACTTCATAGATCTCTATCTATTTTCTTTCCCTCTCGTTCTCTCCCTCCCTCCCTCTCTCTTCCCCTCCCTCTCTCTTTGTCCCTCTCTCTCCCTCCCTCCCTCCCCCTCTCCTCCTCCTCTCTCTTTGACTGTCACTGCAGACATTGAAGGAAAAGCAATGTGCATATAGAATTCAAGTGAGCCATTTCCTTACAGCATCCTTAGGTCCCAGCTATCTCCTCCATGCCCCCCTCTCTCCCCAATGCCTCCGCAATGTCTCATTCTGATGAAACTGGAAGAAGCTAGATGATCTGTTACCATCCTGCCGCCCAGCCTCAGGTGGAAGGAATGCACCCGTCGAAGGCAGGTTGTTTGAATAACGTAAATAACCCATGTTTAAACAGCCTCGCTCCCAAAGGTCGAAGCCCACTGCACGAGCCGCTGTAAAATGATCTTGTCATTGCCTTGCGAGTCCCCGACAGTGGTCACTCAACTCTCCCCTTTCTATTAAAGGACAAACACAGTGTGTTAACCAATAGAGAGGTTGATGGAGTGCATCAGACGGAGCTGCTGTGCAAAATTCAGGCAGAGTTGAAAAAGAAAAGAAGAAGAAGAAGGGGGAAAAAAGCAATTTCTGTGGCTCCATCCAGACAACATGCTTTTTGCTGACAAGATCTCGTAAGGTTTCTGTAAGGCGAATATGCAAAGAATGTGAGAGACGAAAAATCAATCACTGGCAAAAAATAATGGGTTGAGGCACTAATTCAGCCTGGGTAGATGGTGCTAGTCAAGAGATATTCCATTATTATTGTTATTGTTGTTGTTATTTAATCTTTGATGAGATTCGCAGCCTCTGGGGCTGGTTGGTAGCTCAACAGCTCGAGTCCTAACCAAGGACCTAGGAACTGTTACGGTAACGTCGGAGGATATAAGCTGTTCCAAGTAGGGTGGTTTTTTGTAGAGTCAGAATGTTCAAGTTAGATAAATTTAGAATTTTCAAATAGCGAGGTAGCCCTTTAGGTATTGCTCCAAGGGCTCCAATTACAATCGGGACAACACTCGATTTCTTTTTCCACAGTCGCTCAACTTCAATTTGCAAGTCCCGGTACTTTGTGATTTTTTCTTGCTGCTTATTTTCAATTCGTGCATCACCAGGTATTGCAATGTCAATGAACCATACTTTTTTCTTTTCAATTATTGTTAGGTGTGTTGTAGGCCAAGTGCCTGTCAGTCTGGATTCTGAAGTCCCACAAGATCTTGACTTTCTCATTCTCTAGAACCTTCTCAACCTGATGTTCCCAGGGGTTTTTGTTGTACTCAAATCCAAACTTCTGGCACAATTTCCAGTGAATGATTTTAGCATCTCGGTCATGGCATTGTAGGTAGTCAGTTTGTGAAATTTTGCTGCACCCGGTGATCAAATGGTCGACTGTCTCATCTTTCTCATTACAGAGGCGACATTTGCTGTTGGTGGTAACATGCTGAATTTTTGCCTTCATGCAATTTATGGCTAAGGCTTATTCTTGAGCTGCCAAAATAAAGCCTTCTGTTTCTTTTTTCAGTACTCCTGATCTTAACCAGTTCCAAGTTAGCTTTTGATCAACTTTGCCTTCAATACTTTGCAAGTATTGACCATGCATAGCTTAGCTTTTCCAATTTTCATCTCGCTTCTCAATTACTTCTTTCTTGTATTCAGCTTTCGACTTAGTTGTCTTCAAAAGCCTCCTTTATTTACTTCCTTAAACATTGGTTCTTTGTTGTTGTTGTTGTTGTTGTTGTTGTACTTCTCTCAAAAAAAGCTTAGTTCAAATTTGGTGAAGTCTAGTACAATTCAACATTTGGTACCAGAACATTTTAAGTTCTGCAGGCAACATTTGTTCCTCAAGGCAGGCCCAGAAGCAATATTGAGTAGACTTACTCAACAGTAAATCTATGTTGCATTGAGGGGGAGGTATTTCCAGACTAATGAGCAGCTTGACAGCATAAACCTCTACAGGTAGATTGAACGTTGCTTTCTAGAACATAGAATTAAAAGGCTGGAAGGGACCTTGGAGGTCTTCTAGTCCAACCCCCTGCTCAGGCAAGAGATCCTATGCGATTTCAGAGACATGTCCGTTCTCTTCTTTAAAACCTCCAGTTTTGGATCACCCACAACTTCTGAAGGCAAAGCCATTCTACTGATCAATTGTTCTCACGGTCAGGAAGTTTCTCCTTAATTCCAGGTTGCTTCTCTCCTTAGGGCTAAGTGAATCTTAGCCATCTCCTTTTATTATGTTTTCTTTTGTATGCTTCAAAAGAGTTAGGATGGCCAATAAAGGAGAATATTTGTAGCTCGGGCGTTGAAATGAGGGGACCTGGGGGCTCTCTGAGCTTGGTGGTTTTCTTGCAGACATTTTATGACCCAAGCTAGGTAACATCATCAGTGCTAGATGGTTATCAGTAGTTGGGCAATGAAACATCTGCACGAAACCACCAAACTCAGACAGCACCAAGGACTGCCGAATTCTCCTCCTCCTCCTCCTCCTCCTCCTCCTCCTCCTCCTCCTCCTCCTCCTCCTCCTCCTCCTCCTCCTCCTCCTCCTCCTCCTCCTCCTCCTCCTCTGCAAACTCTACTCCCTTCTAGTATTGATGATGTTTCCTAGTTGGGTTAAGAAATGTCTGTAAGAAAACAACCAAGCTCAGAGAGCACCAAGGACTGCCGAATTCTCCTCCTCCTCCTCCTCCTCCTCCTCCTCCTCCTCCTCCTCCTCCTCCTCCTCCTCCTCCTCCTCCTCCTCCTCCTCCTCCTCCTCCTCCACCTCCTCCTCCTCCTCTGCAAACTCTACTCCCTTCTAGTATTGATGATGTTTCCTAGTTGGGTTAAGAAATGTCTGTAAGAAAACCACCAAGCTCAGAGAGCACCAAAGACTCCACAGTTCTCCTCCTTCTCCACCATCACCACCCCTCACTCCTTTCTAATACTGATGATGTTGGCTAGTTCAGGCAATGAAACATCTGCAAAAAAATCCACCAAGCTCAGAGAGCACCAAGGACTGCAGAGTTCTCTTCC
This sequence comes from Natrix helvetica, assembly GCF_964273705.1. Taxonomy (NCBI): domain Eukaryota; kingdom Metazoa; phylum Chordata; class Lepidosauria; order Squamata; family Natricidae; genus Natrix; species Natrix helvetica. The sequence goes on from NC_138564.1 coordinate 6,416,998, forward strand.
TCCTCTTCTCAACACCCCCCCCCTCAATTCTATTGCATTACCTAGTTTGGATAATGCAGTTTCTGAAAGAAAACCACCAAGCGCAGAGAGCACAGAGAGTTAGGATGAGGGAGAACAAAATGGAGGAGCATTCCCTGCCTTCTGCAGTTCCAGAAATTAGGAATGGGGGAGACTGAAGTGTGAAAATTTAGAAGCACGGAGGCAACGTGCCAAGCTACTCAACTTTCTCTGCAAGCTCCAAACTAGACATTTCTATTCAGCCTGCAAATTACCTCCAAACAATATAAATCAAGTCTGTTTCCATTAGAGATCTGCTTACACGGAGGGGGGGGGATACTGTATGCTTTATTTGTTTGTCCTAAAACCGTGTGTGTGTGTGTGTGTGTCTGTGTGTGTCTGTGTGTGTCTGTGTGTGTGTGTGTGACATACACACACATATATAGAAATACACACACACACACACACACACACACATCCTGTTTCCACTAAAATAAGCCCTCCCCCCAAAATAAGCCCTCCCTGGAAATATTGCACCACAGCAGCAGCCATGAGGTGACCACGCTCGCCGCCTCCTGCACCTCAAAAATAATAAGACCTACCCGAAAATAAGACCATTTTGGGGATCAAAAGAAAATAAGACCCTGTCTTATTTTGGGGGAAACACACTATGTAAAGACAAAGGTTCCCCTCGCACATCTGTGCTAGTCGTTCCTGACTCTAGGGGGGCATTGCTCATCTCCATTTCAAAGCCGAAGAGCCAGCGCTGTCCGAAGATGTCTCCGTGGTCATGTAGTCGGCATGACTCAATGCCGAAGGCGCACGGAACGCTGTTCCCTCCCCACCAAAGGTGGTTCCTTTTTTTCTACTTGCATTTTTACATGCTTTCAAACTGCTAGGTTGACAGAAGCCGGGACAAGTCACGGGAGCTCACTCCATTACGCAGCCCTAGGGATTCGAACCGCCAAACTGCCGATCTTTCTGATCGACAAGCTCAGCGTCTTAGCCACCGAGCCACCGCGACCCATTTTTTAAAATACATATATACATACATATCAGGGATGTCTTACTGCTGGTTCACTCCTCTCTCGTGCGCACAATTGCCTGTAAAATGTTCTGTGCATGGGCAGAACATTACAAAAGAACAAAAATTCATGCCGGCAACACCAGCGGTGAAAGGGGAACCAGTTTGGAGGTGCGGCCAGCCTGGGCGGGTGCTGGAAAGGTATAAAAATGGGGGAGGGGCTTTCTATTTGGTTTATATATTGTTCTTTCAACTGCTGAGGAATCTTTTATAACTTCTCTCTTTTTGACTCCTCACTGAGAGAACTAACTTAAGAATTAGCGACTTGCCTCAAGGTTCTTCTGTGGATCTGGGTCTAAGTAGGAAGCAGCGTTTAAATCTCCCAACAATAAAAACAATAAAAACAGCTGCCTGTGGTTAACAAACATAGTTTAGGGGAAAATGTATTCTGTCTTTTTTTCTTTCTTTCTTACTCTTCTTCCCAGCCTCGCTGCATTGCTCAGGGTAGTTTGCAGCAATTAAAAGTGAAAATAAACAAAATAAAGCAAGGGTGTGAAAATGAGAAACAGACTTGAGCAGGGAAAAGACATCTAAACTGAAAGTCCCCCAGCTTAAAAAAAAAAAGGGGGGGGGAGAGGTGAAATCACAGGCCCCTCATGATGAAAGCAAATACAAAGGAGTAAGCCCTTGACTTACGACCAAAATGTCCATTGCTAAGTGAGGTTAAGTGAGCTTTGCCCCGTTTTGCAACCTTGCTGTCAGGCCTGCGGTCATATTCTTTTTAGGATCTTTGTCCTGCCACGCTCTCTATTATTTTACTATGTTGTTTCACTAATGGGGTGATTGGGAGGGGGAATAGTAAGGAGTAGAATTAAAAATATGAAAATAAAAATAAAAATATGCATAATAATGTTTTCCCCCTTTCTAGTTTCTACCTCTATTCTAAGGTAAAGGTAAAGGTTCCCCTCGCACATGTGTGCTAGTCGTTCCCGACTCTAGGGGGCGGTGCTTATCTCCGTTTCATAGCCAAAGAGCCAGCGCTATCCGAAGACGTCTCTGTGGTCATGTGGCTGGCATGACTCAATGCCAAAGGCGCACGGAGTGCTGTTCCCTTCCCACCAAAGGTGGTTCCTATTTTTCTACTTCCGTTTTTACATGTTTTTGAACTGCTGGATTAGCAGAAGCTGGGACAAGTAACAGGAGCTCACTCCGTTACGCGGCGCTAGGGATTCGAACTGCTGAACTGCCTACCTTTCTGATCGACAAGCTCAGCGTCTTAGCCACTGAGCCACCACATCCCTCAACACAGCCCTACACCAGTTTAACTGTAACCAAACCTGAAGTAGGACACTTTGACTTATAAATGCCTCTCAAACTTTTGCGAAGTATCATTGAAGTGTGTCCCAAAGGTGCTTTTTTCAAGAGGCAACTGGACTTCCTTATTTTTCTTTGAAGACATTTCGCTTGTCATCCAAGAAGCTTCTTCAGCTCTGACTGGCCACTCTTTGGAAGACAGCAAAGTCCACATTTTGGACAGAGAGGACCGCTGGTTTGAAATAAGGGTCAAAGAGGCCATCAATATCAAAATTGAACAGCCCTCTCTCAACAGGCGGGGGGGAGGGATATAACATTATCTATCTACAATCTACATCATATATGTCCAGTTTACAACACAGTCCTTTCAACAGTTCCAGGAAGGCTCCACACCCAATTTGCACCACTCTGATCCTGAAGACACAGATAACCTTCCAGGTGGCCTCAACAGCTTTCTAAAAGGATGCAAATGACCAGCTGTCTGCAAGGAATATAAATCCTTCCATTCCCCACCATCCTGTTAGAGCTGAAGAAGCTTCTCAGATGAGAGGTGAAATGTCTTCAAAGAAAAAAATGATCCACACCCATTTGCATCACTCAGGTGACCCTGAGGACACAGATAAAACCACAGATGAGAAGTGAAACATCTTCAAAGAAAAACAAGAAAGTCCAGTTGCCTCCTGAAAAAAGCACCTTTGGGACAACCATGACCTGGATGGTGAGAATCTCTACAGACATCATTAAAGTGTAATGTGTCCTAGGCTTTTATATTGAACTGTAAAATCAAATGCTCCTATCAGATAGTGGACAGTTAAAAAAAAGAGTAGGACAATATAATCAGGTTGGGTCAGCTTGATTTAAACCATGCAATAACCCGGATTTAATTCATGTACATCAAATTAATATATTTTTTTTATGAAACAACCTCTTCCAGATAGTGTAAGAGGAGGGGTGAGAGGATAGGAAACTGGAAAAGCTTACATTTGCCCTCATGAGAACTAGGAACAGAAATGGTAGCTAATAGGTTAAAAGAAATGTTGAAGAACAGCAAGAAACAGGATAATTTTACTGCTAATATAGCAGTCCAGCCTGTTCCTGTAAATCTAGTTTGAGGACTTGAAAAGTGCTTTGCAGCATCCATTGGAGACACAACAGAAAGGTGGCTTCAGAATGAAATATTTCTTCCTTTTAGTTCACTGGGCCTCCGTTCAAGCAATTTGGGCATCTCCAACTTTTTTAATGATGGCCAGCTGTTCTCACACACAGCTCTTCACATCTTCTAGCATCAAACCACCAACTAAGACGTGTGAAGGAGCTGCCACGCAGTAACCCTGCTGCATTGCTTCAAACAGATGGGTTGTCTGTAGTGCTGGCAAAAGAACTGTAAATACCAAGGAGCCGCTGGCATGGAGTCACTTTAAGGGAAGGGAATTAGTCAAAAATTGTATCCTCCCCACCTCCTATTGCTTGGCTTCTTCAGCAGTAGCTCCACAGTCAAGGCAATGGCTCCACAGTCAAGCATATCATTGTCCCAACAACAAAACATCCCATGTTCTACCTTTATTTCACCGCCAACCACCAATGGGATGAGCCTTGATGGTATGGGACCACACCCAAATCAATTGAGTCCATCCTTTCCATTGTATCTTCCACCACCAAGGGAAGGTGCCCTCATCAATGGCATAAGACAACCTGTCTCCACAACTCCACATTACAGGATCTCAAACATGCTCTCAATTCTGCAAATTCAGTTCAGATGTACACAGTCCATACAATGAGAAATCAAGGAGGGCACTTTTTCATACAAGCCCATATTACAGGGAAGGCTGAGAAGTTACACCAGGTGAGAATACCAAAAGACACGACCCTGTAATGTATGAGGAGCTGACCACAGATTTTTGAACCGTAACTCCAGTCCTCTGGCCAAACTGAATGAAAATCTCTTTGGAACCAGCTGAGATTGTAAAATAAACCTACTGGTGTAGATTGGCTGAGTACAGTTTGAGTTTTGTTGGTTATCCAGATTGTTTGCAGGAGCCTTTAAAAAATAACGGATAGCAAGTCTGAACTACTGCATTGGCCCCCAACTTAGCCTCCTCTTGTGAATAGTTTAGTGCCAGCTCAACATGGAATTCTAGAATAGATAATGCCCAAGAAGGGACATGGGTCTGAATTTCCCATGCTTCACTCCACTTTTGCTCAAATCTTAGTAAAGACAGTGATTGGATAGAAGATAACACAGCTTGTCCCAAGCTTAAGAAAACTCCACAATGTGCATATCATCGCCATGTCTCTGACTCACATTTTTGTACCTTTAGCGAGCTCTTTAGGCAGCACTATTCAGCAATCAAATGAAACCCCCCCTCCAAATTTGCTCAGCCAACTTCCCCCATTCTCCCCTCCCTTCCTCACCATTGAGTTGGTTGTACACCACCTCTTCCAGGTGATCCAACCGTTGGAGGATGGCTTCCCTGTCTAGTAGGGCTCCCACTTTGGCATTCCGTCCCCTCATCCGTCGGTCGGCGCTCCGGACGATCTGCACCAGCTCCTGGGAGCGGTCCTGGATCCTGCAGTAGACTGAGAAGAGGATGATGCCCACGAAAACCAAGATGTTCACCGTCAATAAAGTTTTGATTTTCCTGGCCACCGCCATGGAAGCTGATGGGTCAAGAAGGCGTCAAGGCATGGCAGCTCCGGGAAGCTGGGGCAGCATTCGGAGGCAAGCGGTCCTTCCCTGCCTGCGGATGGTGGATGGAAGGGCTGAGGAAGGGGGGGGCAGCTGGGGAAGGGGCGGGTGGGAAAAGCGGGCAGTAGGAAGTCCTGAGATATTCCCCTTCCCACGACTTCTGGATGCGAGAGAGGAAGGGGGCAACCCAAGGCGAGTCAACGCATTGGCGGCGACACGGAGCTGTCCGTTTCAGCACCACGGCGTTCCAAGCAGCAGCCGCTCAACCTCGTTCTCCTTCGGCGTCTGTTTCTCCCCCGCGTCTCCCTTGGCGGCTCTAGAAAGGGGAAGGGGCTGAGGACCCCCTTCACTGAGGATAGGGGGGTTGAGGCACGCCCGGGCGGGGTAAAGAGGAGAGGGGGCACCAGCCAGAAGCAAGGACCCAGAGCCAACGCAAGGCCAGCCGGCTTGGGCAGAAGAAGGGAGAGAAGGTAAAACGGGATGCGCCCACAGCTGGAACGAGTGCCAGGGCTGGGGAGGGGAAGGAGGCGAAGGTGAGGAGGGGAGGCGATCTTGCGCGGTGGTTGCCTGCCTGCTTGCCCGCCCGCCTCCCTTTGCGCGCGTCCTTGCACGCCTGCGTGCGCGGGGGTGATAGGCTCGGTTGCTGGCTCTCTCTGCCTCGCTCCCCGCGCAGAGCGCAGGGGCGAAGTCACATGGTATTTGGAGAGGTGGGGAGGGAGGAAAAGGAGTGGGGAGTGGGGAGGGGAGGGCGAGGGAGGAAAACTCTCCTGTATTCGCGCGGCCTCGCCGGGGGATCGGCTCCCCTGCGGGCTGGGGCTGGGGATCTTCCTCCCCCTCCAAGACAAAGCGGGAGGTGGAACGGAGCTGCCGGATTACCTCGCTCCCTCCAGTGTTAAAGCCTGTGGTTTTGGGGGTGGGTGGGTTCCTAAATATTTTTCTCCCTACGTGTGGAAAGGTGAGTGTCCCCTTCTTCGCCCGTGCCAGACAGCAATACCTGTCCAAACACCAAGCCTCTGAGCATGCAAAGAGTGTTTCTCCCATCACCAATGCTGGCAACCATTCTCTGATTCCTTTCTGCAGAGGCAGAATTGATGGCTCACATCATTTTAGGGCTGCAGCTTCTGGGTTTAATTTGGGGGGCAAAAAACAAACAAACCCATATCAGTTACTTGATCGGCCCTGGATATTAAATATCTCTTCTTCTGACAAATCCTCGGTCACTAAAAACACATCCATATTCCCCTTTTCTAGGGGACGCGGTGACTCAGTGGCTAAGACGCAGAGCTTGTCGATCAGAAAGGTCGAAGTAATGGAGTGAGCTCCCGTGACTTGTCCCAGCTTCTGCCAACCTAGCAGTTCGAAAGCACATAAAAAATGCAAGTAGAAAAACAGGGACCACCTTTGGTGGGAAGGTAACAGCGTTCCATGCGCCTTCGGTGTTGATTCATGCCGGCCACATGACCACGGAGACGTCTTCGGACAGCGCTGGCTCTTCGGCTTTGAAACGGAGATGAGCCTAGAGTTGGGAACGACTAGCACATATGCGCGAGGGGAGCCTTTGCCTTTAAGCCTCCCTTGAGTGGGTCCACCAGAGGTTTCTGTTCATTTTTTTTCTCCAATTTTTTCTAAAGGAAGTGAAAGCCATCAAAAGGGCCATTACAAGTCTAACTGGGGGGAATCTGTAATGATGCACTGCTGGCAAAGTATTTTTTTTTTCAAACTAGGTCAATCGTTTCATCTATTACAGCCATGGATTAGTACAGAGAGAATGGGCTAGATTCAGAGGCTCCACTAAGCCCTCATGGAATCTTTTTTTTTTTCAAAAATCAAAATATCAGGCCCTTTTGATCATTTTTTGATACCCATCCTTTTGTGGATAACCATCATTTTTGATAGCTGGACAACTTTATCAAAAAGTGCCTGACCACTTAACGGAGTATAGCACAACCAATCGCAAGCAATGAAAAGGATAAACTGTCAAAACAACTCAGCAACAACCAAAAGGCAATTGCAACCACGTGGCATCATTGCAGCACACCAACCAAATGAAGCCTTCCGAAACATTTTAAGTAAACCAAAAAACCCAGTAACCCAAGAAGAAAAAACAGATGAGCATCTTCTCCAAAATACACTGTAATGGTCACTATACAGGACAGCGGTCAGAAGGCAAGGTGAAATCATTTTAATCTCATGACACATGGACTGGCTCGGTCATACTTTCAACTGGGAAAAGGTGAGCATCCTAAACCAAGCAAAATCCCAAAACGCTGCAGATGTCTTGAAAAACTGGGCATTCAGAGAAATCAGCCATCGACAAGCAGGTAGAGATAAACCACGTGTACACACCGTTCAAAAAAGACAATAGAAAAGCCAAGAAGGAAACAAAAAAAGATCGGAACACCTCTTCTCCAACAGCCTACACTCAGATAAGCAGGGATTAACACCAGCCAAACAAGCAAGCAGAAAGCAATATTCTAATCAAAGCAGTACCAAAAATAAACCTAAAACCCACTAATCCTGCAAGGGAAGATGCTGTGTGTAAACAGGGAGCCAACACCACACCCCCTAGCACTGATGATGTTATCTAGTCAGGTTATGAAATGTTGGCAAGCAAACAACCAAGCTCCGAGACCACTAAAGACTCCACAACTGACATATTGTATGATTTGGACTATTGCAATTTCTGTGTGTGGTTGGCTTTTGTTTTTTGTTTTGGTTTCACATTCAGAAGTGGTTTGCCATTGCATCCTTCCTAGGGCTGAGAGAGAGTGGCTGGCCCAAGGTCACCCAGCTGGCTTTGTGACTAAGATGTGAGCCTAGAACTCACACTCTCCCAGTTTTTAGCTTAATGCCTTAGCTACTACCCTAAGCTCTCCCTCTCTCTCTCATAAAAATAATAATATGCCAAACATAATTCAATGTAATCTGTGAATTTATACAATGAGCTTTGTTGGCCCTTAGCTGTTGTGCACTATGTTTGTGCAAAAAAATGAACTCAACACGTACCGATGCAACTTCTGTGGATTCTTTTATCACCCCAAGGTAACAACCATAACGTTGCAACCAACTGTCACATGAATAAAATTTCAATGAAAATGAAAATGCATTTGATAGCAGAAAACACACCACATCAGCCGTCTTACATTTATTGACTGGCTTAATTTCCTATTTTTTATATATATATTACAGCATCACCTACTGGTGATGTTTTAGTTAAGAAGCTGATAATATGGCTTTTTTATGGTAAATGTGCTAAGCCCACAGATCACATAGCAATGAGTTTATGCAGCTAAAAATGAGAGAAGATCTTTGCAAACCTAAGTCAGTTTGGAGGTGGGCATGCAAAACTTGAAAACCTATTTTAAAAGAATCTCCTGCATTTGAGAAAAGCAGCTCATCAGGAAGAACACATGGCTGATCTCCTCTCCTTGAGGTACTAGATTTCTGTCTGCAGGGAATTTCCTACCCCCCAAAAAATAAATTATGGAGATCTCCAAGCAGAAAGGAAAATCTTGAGCATAACGGACAACAGCAGTAACTGTGAGATGGGTCTTGGAGTCTTTGTGGACAACCAGCTAAATATGAGCCAGCAGTGTGCAGCGGCAGACCAAAAAGCCAATGCAATCCTAAATTGCATTAATGGAGGGATATAATCAAGATCAAGGAAGGTACTAACACCACTCTATAAAGCCTTAGTAAGGCCACACCTACAATACTGCATCCAGTTTTGGTCACCGCACTATTAAAAAAAGATGTGGAGACTCTAGAAAGAGTGCAGAGAAGAGCAACCAGGATGATGAGGGTACTGGAGGCTAAAACATATGAAGAACCGTTGCAGGAACTGGGCATGGCTAGTCTAGTGAAGAGAAGGACCAGGGGAGACAGGAGAGCAGTCTTCCAATATTTGAGGGGCTGCCACAGAGAGGAAGGGGGTCAAGCTATGCTCTAAAGCAGTGTTTCTCAAACTTGGCGACTTTAAGTCCTGTGGACTTCAACTCCCAGAATTCCCCAGCCAGCTATGCTGGCTGGGGGATTCTGGGAGTTGAAGTCCACAGGACTTAAAGTCGCCAAGTTTGAGAAACACTGCTCTAAAGCATCAGAAGGCCAGATAAGGAATAATGGATGGAAAGTGACCAAGGAGAGATTCAACCTAGAAATAAGGAGAAATTTTCTGACAGTGAGAACAATCAACCCATGGAACAGAAGTTGCCTTCAGAAGTTGTGGGAGCTTCATTACTGGAGGGTTTCAAGAAGAGACTGGCCTGCCATCTCTCAGAAAAGGTGTAGGGTCTCCTGCTTGGGTGGGGGGTTGGACTAGATGACCTACCAGGTCCCTTCCAACTCTGTTATATTTTTTTCGTGCCCTTCTAACTTCGAAGGGTGGGTAAATAAGTAGTTGTAAATCAAGGATTATCTGTAATCAATTTACAGAAAGTTGGAAAGGTGGTAGGAAAAAAAACCCAGAAAAGAGAACAGTATTTAGATCCTCAGCAATTTCTTATTAGTTTACTTTATTGTCATTGAACCTTGTACAATGAAATTAAATAAAATTAATTCAATTCAATCCAATTTTGGGATTTCCTCTGTTGGAGAGAAATCTTGGAGGAATAAAAGAATGGAAAAAAGACAAGAAGCAAATTTTGGCATTTCCAAAGCATTTTTTGTCTGTCTGTCTGTCTCTGTCTCTGTCTCTGTCTCTCTCTCTGATGTGTCCAAAATATTCTCAGTTTCTTTGTTTACCATCCTGAGGCTTTAATCCAGAACCAATTTGCTCCAGAGGATGTCTCTGAGATAAGTGAAAAAGATTCGAAATAAGAGCCTTTGCTTTATTGCTCCCACCTAGCTAAAAAAAGTTCAAGCTGAGATTTGTGTCTTTGAAGTCATTAAAAGATACAGATAAATACTTGAGCGGATAAGAAGTAACGCTGAACAGGAAATACAACCGAAAAGCATGGCTTATTTCACACCAGGTTTGACACTTGGTGAATAACCAGGAATAATTCCAAAATGTAGTTCTCCATACAAATTATTGCTCTCACATTTACTTTAGAAGTCAATTGGGTGGGTGGGGGCTTATTTTTTTCCTGGCTGAAGCAGAAAAGACGTGATTTTTTTTTTTTAGCACAATCAATATTTACTCTCCTTGATATTTCAAAAGAAGCTCGTGCGCGCTGTTTTGCGAAGTCAAATTAAGGTGACGCAGCTGTATTGCTGGCGTTTCTCAGAAAAAAAAATGGCACCAATTTATTTATTTTATTAGTGGCACCAATAAAGGAGATTATTTGTAGCTTGGGGTTGAAGTGAGGGCTCCTTGGGGCTCTCTGAGCTTGGGGGGGGGGGTTCTTACAGGCATTTCATGACTCAAATTAGGCAACATCATCAGTGTTGATGATGTTACGGTAGTTTGGATAACAAAACATCTGCAAGAAAATAGGCTGGCTCAGGCCTTAATGGCCCATTCACAATTGTGGTGGTGGTGGGCTGTTAAGAGTGAGTCTCTTTCCTGCCTAAAAACATGTTTCTCTATTTCTCATCCAGGGAAATATAATATTCTGCCTTTTTAATATTTCCTAGGATATTTCGTTTTTCTAGGGGAGGGGTGGGTGCTAACTTCCTACAGTGTGAAAGAAGGGAGAGATGCTAAAATTAGGGAGAAAAATAGCTTTGATGGAGATGGAGGAAGAGGAGGAGGAGGAGAAGAAAGGAGGAAGAAGAAAGAAGAAGGTGGAAGAAGGAAGAGGAGGAGGAGGAGGAAGAAGAGGAGAAGGAGGAGGAGGAGGAGAAGAAAGGAGGAAGAAGAAAGAAGAAGGTGGAAGAAGGAAGAGGAGGAGGAAGAGGAAGAGGAGGAGGAGGAGGAGGAGGAGGAGGAAGAGGAGGAGAATTTAAGCTAAGCTTTAGTAGTGGACATGGTAGGGTCTCATAGAGGGAAGCATCTTCCATAAGATTTGGGAATGCTGCAAATTATGAAAAGCTAAAGCTTCTTTGTGAGTCTACAACGCACAACCACATTTCCTCCCATGCACCTGATCACACCTGAGTGGAAGGCCCTCCAGCTACACAACTGATGCCAACGGACACTGAGGCAGCCTGCAGGCTACCCAATCCCACCCTGATTCAGCATTCCAAGCACAAAAGGGAGGGTTATTGCCTTCCAGCCTACGCAGACCATCACTTGATATTCTTCTTAAGCAATATCCATCATGAGAGTTTGAGATTCAGGTCTTGTAGGCTTTTTGTTTTATTTCAAGCTACCCCAGATGTTGGAGTTCTGGAAAAGAAAAGACTTTCAAAATCTTCTTTAATCAATATTTCTGCAGCTTTGCAGATGGTGGTGAAGGATACTACCCAGGATAGCGATACCGATAGCACTTAGACTTATATATCGCTTCATACTGATTTTACAGCACTCTCTAAGTGGTTTTACAGAGTCAGCCTCTTGCCCCCAACAATATGGGTCCTCATTTTACCCACCTCGGAAGGATAGAACGCTGACCTTGAGCCAGTCAGGATCAAACTGCTAGCAGGGGACAGAGGAAGGAAGGAAGGAGGGAGGGAGGGAAGGAAGGAAGGACAATTGCAATAATACTTATATACCGCTTCACAGTGTTTTACAGCCCTCTCTAAGCGGTTTACAGAGTCAGCCTCTTGCCCCCAACAATCTGGGTCCTCATTTTACCCACCTCGGAAGGACGGAACACTGAGTCAACCTTGAGCCAGTCAGGATCGAACTGCTGACAGAGGATAGAGGAAGGAAGGAAGGAGGGAGGGAGGGAAGGAAGGAAGGAAGGAAGGAAGGACAATTGCAATAGTACTTATATACCACTTCACAGTGCATTTACGGCCTTCTCTAAGCAGTTTACAGAGTCAGCTTATTGCCCCTAACAATCTGGGTCCTTATTTAACCAGCCGGAAGGATGGAAGGCTGAGTCCACCTTGAGCCAGTCAGGATCGAACCTCTGGCAGGGGACAGAGGAAAGGAAGAAGGAAGAAAGGAAGGAAGGAAGAGACAATAGCACTTAGACATACTGTATACCGCTTCACAGTGCATTTACAGCCTCTCTAAGCGGTTTACAGAATCAGCCTCTTGCCCCCAGCAATCTGGGTCCTCATTTTACCCACCTCGGAAGGAGGCGAAGGATGAGTCAACCTTGAGCCAGTCAGGATGGAACTGCATACAGTTTAAGAGGAAGGAAAGAACGATGGAGTTTGAATTTGATCTTTCAGCACAGCTGACAGAATCACTCTCCTTCCCAGAACATAGACTCATGGGCTGGAAGGGTCCTTGGAGATCTTCTAGTCCAACCCTCGGTTCTATGGGATGATTGTTCTCACTGTCAGAAAATTCCTCCTTATTTCCAGGTTGAATCTCTCCTTTTTCAGTTTCCATCCATTATTCCTTGCCTGGCCTTCTGGTGCTTTGGAAAACAGGTTGACCCCCCCTCCTCTCTGTAGCAGCCCTTCAATAGTGGAAGGCTGCTATCCTGTCTCCCCTGGTCCTTCTCTTCCCTAGACTAGCCATGCCCAGTTCCTGCAATCATTCTTCGTATGTTTTAGTCTCAAGTCCCCTCATCATCTTGGTTGCTCTTCTCTGCACTCTTTCTAGAGTCTCAACATCTTTTGTATAATGTAGTGTCAATTCACTCTTCCCTGGGACTACCCTTCTCGTTTCTCTCTCTCTTGTGATTTAATGATTCGTGATGAATGTATAGGCCTCTCCATGTAAATGGATTTCAAGGAGGGGTGCAAAACTTTCCAAATGCCAAAAATAAAAGAGATGAGGAAGAAGACTATTTTAGAATCAATCCCCTTCTCCTGCTCATTCTCTAAGAGTAGTGATGCTCTAATCTATAGCCCATCTTACCGAGGTGAGCCTAGGGTAGAATAAGCCAAAATTGGATTTATGATCACTAGAGTTATAGATTTTTGGTCTTACGCTCGTCAAAATTTTAATACAGGGAGAAAGAAAAAAAGCCAAAAGTCACTTCCCAGTTGTCTCCTGTAAGTTATTTATGATGTTCCATTTACAAGCATGAAAAATCTCCAGATAAAAACTTTACAGCATTTCATTATATTTTTGATGGCTTTGTTTCCCCCCCGAATAACAACTTGATTAGAAATGAGAACAAACCAGGGGTGGGTTCCTGCCAGTTCTAACCTCTTCTATAGAAGAGGTTCCACAAATCTACAGTGCCGTTTAGAACCGGTTCCAGCTCCCTCCCCCCCGCCCGTCCACACATCATCAAGATGAAGAGCGAGAGAAGGAATTCTGGGAGTTGAAGTCCACAAGTCTTAAAGCTGTCAAGTTTGAACACCCCTGGGTTTTTTTCCTAAAGGGTTAGGGGTGCAAGGGTCTTGTAACTTGACAGCTTTAAGACATGCGTGTTTCAAATGCCAGAGTTTCTGAGCCAACATTTTGGTTGCTAAGCAAGAGCGTTGTTAAGTGAGTTTCACCACATTTTACAAGTTGGCCACGCCCACCCAATCACATGACTGCCAAGCCACTCCCACTCAGTCACATGATTGGCAAGCCACTCCCACCTGGTCCCATGGCCGGCAAGCCACTCCCACCCGGTCACATGGCTGGCAAGCCACTCCCACAAAGCAGGCCACACCTACAGAAGAGGTTCTAAAAAAATTTGAAACCCACCACTGGAACAAACCTTCCATTATTGGCTAGCAAGGAAAAATATGAGGGAAAGCCGAAGGGGAGTGTGTGTGTGTGTCTTTGTGTACACATACACCCATTATGGGTTTAACGGGCCTTGAAGAACTTGTAAATGCAAAGTACTTTAGAAATATGAGTCTGGAAGAGCAGAAAACAGTGTTTACACCAAACTCTTAAAATTCTACGATCAACTCTCCTTTCAGTTAATCTGGAGTTTCGGGGATTTTATGGATGTAGATCTTTTTGGAGATGGGGTGGAATTGATGGCTACAGGCTGAGAACATTACTGTTCTGACCCAGGCTTCTTTAGAAAGCAAGAAGCAAAGTCTTGGTCCCTGCAAAGCCCCTTTTATTTACACGACTGGGAATTCCTTTCATTCACAGTCAGCCAGGCTTAGCAAACAGTCTTTCAGAGGAATGTTTATCCACACGAACCTTATCTCGCTTGGAGCTCTGCCAGATAACTAGTTTCCAACCGCAGGACAGGGCAACACTTGGCACAGAGTCTCTTATAGTCACAAACAGAACTTTCCACTCTTGAAACGACCGAAGGAACGAATTGTTTCCTGCAAAAGCCCCCTCCCCATTTGCTCTTCTTTTGTTTCCTCTGGAGGGGGCCAATCACCTCCAAGGTGTGGCTTTACTCCCACGTCGACCCTGCTTTCTTAGTTGCTCTTGTCTTCTGGCAGCTCTGCTCATGCGCACACTGGGAATAGGCTCCAGCTGTTCCTCTGCCTCACTGCTGTCTAGCTCCCTCTCTGCCTCTGACGCACACATTACCATATGTGGTGGCCGTGCCAAAGAGCCAAAATATACTGGCAGAATATCCCAAAGTGGTTGATAGAGATAACCAAAGAGGAACTATTTCTCTTGGGAATTGTAAACAGGAAATACAACAAGGGGGTTATCTTTTTAACTATACATATTATCACGGCAGCAAGGACGGTCTTTGCCCAAAATTGGAAAAAAATAGGGAAACTCCACAAGAAGGGGAACTAATTAGGAAAATTTGGATCGGCGCTGAAATGGATAAATTGACGCGGGGATTGAAGCGTTGTTCTTCAGAATATTAGAAGATCTGGGATCAGAATATTCGAAGATCTGGGACAAATGTTATCGATGGTTGGAATATGAAAGAGAAAACCCAAAGTGGGCATGAGCGAAGATTCATAGAATGGAGACTAGAATTATGAATGAAATGATAAACGTGAGATAAACACAAACCAACATGGCTGGAAATAGGTTACTTTTTTCCCTTTTGTAAATACGGTATGGATCAAATGTTAAAAAAACAGGGTGGCTGCAAGCTACAACTGAATATCTTAGCATGTAGGGCATAGATTCCGCCAGGGCGGTTTATATTGTGTCCAAGGTTTTAATTTAGGTTTAATAAAAAACTTTTTAATATTTTTTTTAAGTGACTATTAATCAATTATTGAAAGTATTTGTTAGATGGAGTCCTCTGGGTTTCATCTTGTGACCCTCCTTTCCTAAACGTCTTGACGGAGGGCGAAGGAGCGCCGGAAATACCCATTTTTCATCCATCCCATCCTGAACAGTGCATTGAAAGCGTGATGATCATTTTAATTCCAGGGCTGTGAAAATTTATGGCAGCCTTTATAGCTCCTTTTGAATATCCAGGAGTTTTAAATCAAGAGCGGGAGAAACCGCGGCCCATTTTGAGGCATACTTATTCGCCCTCTCCAGCTCGAGATATTCTGCTCCACAATACAGAAAGGGAATTGCCAACGCTTGTTGCGACTATCGCAAGGCTAATAGTCCTCCGACTGGCTGAGCCAACTTGCGTTCACATCTTTATAGGCTTTATAGCAAAACATTTTACGCTTCGCTTTTTTTTTTTTTAGGTCAATAAGGAAGGATCAAAAATAACAGTGGAACTAGAATAGAGGTTTAGGATGTGGTGGCTCAGTGGCTAAGATGCTGAGCTTGTTGATAAGAGGGGTCGGCAGTTCAGCGGTTTGAATCCCTAGCGCCGCATAACGGAGTGAGCTCCCGTTACTTGTCCCAGCTTCTGCCAACCTAGCAGTTCGAAAGCACATGAAAAATGCAAGTAGAAAAATAGGAACCACCTTTGGTGGGATTAGTTGAAAAATGCTTTCACTACGTATACTTAAATCATATCGCTATTGTTATGATTATTAATATTGAATAATTAAATGACGAAATATTATATACACGGTCAAGTAAAGATTAACATATGAATAATCTTAATTTCAATATTTACAATGTTATAATTATGTGGGTATTATTAATATAACTAATATTAGTAGTATCACCACTACTATTAGTTTTATGTACCAAAACTAACGATACCCAGATATCACACTGGTGAAGTATGCAGTTATGTACATTTAAATTTTTTATCTCTATCTCCCTATCTATCTATTTATCTACCATCCATCATTCAGCATATCTATATCTATCTATCTATCTATCTATCTATCTATCTATCTATCTATCTATCTATCATCATCTATCTAATCTTCTATCATCTATCATCTCTCTCCCTCTCTCTCATCTACCAATCTACCAATCTATCTACCTACCTATATATTTATCTATCATCCATTATTCACCATATCTATCTATCTATCTATCATCTATCTATCTATCTATCTATCTATCTATCTATCTATCTATCTATCTATCTATCTATCTATCTATCTATCTAATCATCTATCTATCTATCTATCTATCTATCTATCTATCTATCTATCTATCTAATCATCTATCATTTCTCTCTCCCTCTATCTCATCTACTAATCTACCTATCTGCCTATCTGCCTATCTACCTACCTACCTATCTATCTATTTATCTATCGTCCATCATTCACCATATCTACCTACCTATCTATCTTAAAATAAATAAATAAATAAATAACAGTTTTTGCACAAGATGTAGTCCTTATAACAGTTCATTTATAACCATTCAAAGTTCTAACAGCACTTTAAAAAAAGATGGACTTATGACCATCTCTCACATTGATGACCACTGCAGCATTGACATGGTTGCCTGATCAAAATTCAGACACTCGGCAAATGATTCGTACTTATGACGGAAGCCTGATTTACCTCACAGCCGTGTCACTCACTTAACCACTGCGGTGACTCACTTAACAACTGTGGCAAGAAAGGTTGTAAACTGGGGCAGGACTCATTCAACCAATGTCTTGCTTAGTAACAGAAACTTTGGGCTCGATTGGGGTCGTAAATTGAGGACAATCTACATTGGCTTCCTACCGCAAATATTCTCTTTACTGCTAACAGTAAAGAGACTACCAAGCAGATGGCTCGACTCTCTGCATGGCAAAACAAGACAAATAAACAAAAACAGATTTAAAAGACCAATCAATTCCGCCAATTCCAGGATCCAAAATGTCCCTTGGCTTGAGGGGAAAACAAAATCACGGGCTGCAGAGCAGATTTGAATTTTAGTATTGGCCAAAAGCCTCTGTTTTTCAAAGTCCGCCCCACTGAGCTTCAAGGTCAGCCGAGTTAAAACTTTATTTTAGGTGATTTGCGACAAGTCTTGGTTCTTAAGTACCCGATTCTGGATGGGCTCAAGTGTTTCCCGTGGAAAAGAAATGGCAGAAAGCTATTTATCTGAGGATTTCGCCTTGAGTAATGGCTGAGACATTTTATCATATTACGCAGCTGTATTTTAATGGAAAATATTATTCACTCTGTTTTCCTTGCGTGGCACGATCATCACTTCTCTGAATGCACAGCATCTCAACAAGGAAAGGAAAGGGGGTGGGGGGGGGAAGGTTTTCACTTAAAACGTGTTGTCCATTCTTTGGGGGTCTGGTGAATAAACTTCAACTTTCTGTACTTTAAGCAACCAGATCTAAACGTTAAA
Organism: Natrix helvetica; assembly: GCF_964273705.1. Taxonomy (NCBI): domain Eukaryota; kingdom Metazoa; phylum Chordata; class Lepidosauria; order Squamata; family Natricidae; genus Natrix; species Natrix helvetica. The sequence goes on from NC_138564.1 coordinate 6,434,564, forward strand.
GGCGCACTTCTCTCAACAAGGATGAGCCACGGGGAATCCAAAGCATGGCAATTCAGATGGAATTATAGAGGGCACTGAAATTCACATCTGGGTAGATTGTGATGCCTTGTCAGTTTTTAGGAGATAATGTTATGATTCTAATTCCCCCCCCCCTCTCTCTCTCGCTTGGAGTGGAACATAGAATATCAGAGTTGGAAGGGACCTTGGAGGTCTTCTAGTCCAACCCCCTGCTCAAGCAGAAGACCCTATACCAGGGCTCGGCAAAGGGCCATTTGGATCCGTTTCCCACAGAAAAGAAACCATCGGGAACCACAAAATCTATCCGGGGTTGAAAAGCTCAATAAATTGCATGATATCGCACATTGCTGATTGTGACACATATTTTGTGGGGCAGGAAGCCGCGGCAGAGGGATGAAAGAGCCATGGGTTGCTGACCCCTGACCCCTATGCCTTCTTAGACAAATGGTTATCCAGTCCTTTCTTAAAACCTTCCATTGTTGGAGTCCCCACAACAATGGAGGCAAATTGCTCCACCGATTGATTGTTCTCACTGTCAGGAGATTTCTCCGGAGTTCTAGGCTGCTTCTCTTCTTGATTAAGTTTCCACCCATTGCTTCTTGTCTTCCCTTCTGGTGCTTTGGGACATAGTTTGACACCCCCCCTCTTCTTTGTTTGACACCCCTTCAGATATTGGAACACTGCCATGATGTCACACCCCTAGTCCTTCTTTCCAGTAGACTAAACAGACCCAATTTCTCCAACCATTCATCAGAGTGCTGAACTACAGAAGAACTCCTCTCCTTCCCTCCCAACCATCTGAATCCATCACTCGGAGTAACCCAATCACCACACCCTGAACATAAAGTTAACCTGTAGCATTTGCGATACCAGAGGACGCAATTCCGTTGGTCTCAGAAGAGGACTTTCCCAATCCATAGGAGATCAACCTCGTTGGTGTTTTACAAGTCTGGATGTTGATAGGATGCCTCCAAAATGATACACGAGATGTTCTAGATATCCTACACATGAGCTGTTGGGAAGGACGTGATATGGGTAGGTCTTGGTTAAACAGGCCTGGATATGGCGTTCTTGATGGCCTCACACTGATGATGTGACCTAGTTGGGTCATGAAATGTCTGCAAGGAGACCACCAAGCTCAGAGAGCACCAAGGACCCCGCAGTGCTCCTCTCTCTCCCTTTTGCAAACCCCACTCCCTTCTAGCACTGATGCCGTTACCTAGTTGGGTAAAGAAACATCTGTAAGCCAACAACCAAGCTCAGAAAGCACCAAGAAGTCCACAATTCAACCCTGAGCTACAGAGATTGTCTTTTACTGATGGTTTCAAGCCAGGACAAATGTAGCATCTTCGTACACTAGTGCTCCTGTCACATCCACCACTAATATTGTCTAAGCCATGCTATCTAATTCCAAAACAAATTAGCTTAATTATAGAACTGTACTTAAGAATTGAAGACAGGCAGCCACATCCTCTCCACCCACAAACGCTTCGCATTATTCCAGATCTCTGCCATTCTTCTTCTTTAGTTTATATTGGCGCAATGATGGTAATATTTATCATAATAACAGGGTGAATGGTGATGCGTTGGTGGGTGGATGGGTAAGAGTCATTAATTGCTTGATAAATTTATTTGCCAATGGCTGGACATAAATGCTTAATTGAGCCTTTTTATAGATATCAAATGACAGGGAGCTGGTAGCCAGCCACCAAACACGGCAGCGTCACTGAAGACACACGTACAGGCAAAATGCTTTATGGAATCACTTTAAACTCTGGATTAAAGTGGTAGAATCAGACGCACCATGTTTTTGGGAGTCATTGGCATCCTTCAGTCTCAAAAGACTTTGGTATCATGCTGTGGGAGGAGGTCAAAGCTGGAGTGTCCTCTCCAGAACACGAGGCCTTGGGTAGATTAATATGGAGGGTAGACTGTTACCCAAGCAGCAGAGTCCCCCCCCTCTCCATGTCGCTGAATTAGTCCAATGCGACTTCAGAGCCAATACGGTTGGTTCCAGCTGCATCGCAGGAGTTACCAGAACGTGGTTGTACACAGTCATGAACTGCTTCCGGGAGTCTGGCTCTGGATTTTGCCTGGAGGTTGACTCCTGAAGCCTTTTCCAGTAGTGGATGCAGCCACAAGGCAGTGGAGGTTTGTCATCAGAGTTCCATGTTTCATCCCTGCAGCTTCTGGGAGACTGGCAAGAGCTTTGCCAGGCAGTATCCCCCAAAAAAATTGGTGCTGGAGAAGACTCCTGCAAGTCCTAGAGGAGATCAACCCTGAGTGCTCTTTAGAAGGCCGGATCCTGAAGAGGAAACTCAAAGACTTTGGCCACCTAATGAGAAGGAAGGAATCATTGGAGAAGAGCCTCATGCTGGGAACGATGGAGGGCAAAAGAAGAAGGGGAAGACAGAGAAGGAGGTGGCTGGATGGAGTCACCGAAACAGTCGGCGTGAGCTTCAATGGACTCCAGAGGATGGTAGAAGACAGGAAGGCCTGGAGGAACGTTGTCCATGGGGTCTCAAATTAATTTAATTACTTCATTACGAGTCCTGGTGATGAAATGGGTGTTGGAACCTGGGAGTTGAGAGTTAAAGAAACAATCCCTATTTCTCATGCTCATCATGAGTTCTGAATTAATTGAGATACATAAACTGAGTAAACATCTTTTGTGGTTTTTCTGGGGTTTCTTTGTTGTCAATGGACGAGTGAAAAATAGCTTGACTTAATCCAAGTCCACCTGAAGCAGGTTTTCGGGAGCTCATCCATCACCACACTCAAGGGCTGTGTTGGGTCTCTACTTTCTCTTATACACCAAACACGTTCCATATTAAGTCCATCATTAAACCTACAAATACATACATACATACATACATACATACATACATACATACATACATACATACATACTGTACATACACACACACACACACACACACACACACACACACACATTTTCCATTTTGCTTCTGTTCTCCTTAATTGCCCAAGTCGGTTGTAGGGTGTTTATTTTCATGGGGGGGAGGGGGCTCTCCTCCTTGCAGTATTTCCCCCAGGGATGCACCACAAAGGCAGTCATGCACAACGATTGATGGCAGCCATTTGTTTACCCAAATAGATTCATAGACATTTGGACTTCTCTCTTCTGTCTTTTCGTTTTATTTAGTGTGAAAGCACAAGCTGTTCCCGGGGTCACCCTTATGCATTTTTCATAAATCAGCTGCTACTGATATCCGCATTTAAGGGACAGGACACGATGTTGGGCCCTTCACGGAGCCAACTCTGGTGAAAAATGTTCTTGCAAGAAGGAAGTTTCACGGAGACCTTGGATTGATATTGGAGATGCAAAGAACAACGGATGATTATAAAGGGTGATGTTTCCATAGAGCAGAATCCTGGTTTGTTGGCATGGCAGGTAAGAATGAGATTAAGCCTTCTGTTAATGTAGCCTTCAAGTGAAATAAAGGTAGCTCAGAGGCGTTTATAAGACAAAGTGTCCTATTTCGGGTTTAGTCACAGTTAAACTGGTGTAGGGCTGTGTAGAGGGATGCGGTGGCTCAGTGGCTAAGATGCTGAGCTTGTTGATCAGAAAGGTCGGCAGTTCGGTGGTTCGAATCCCCAGCACCACGTAACAGAGGGAGCTCCCATTACTTGTCCCAGCTTCTGCTAACCTAGCAGTTCTAAAGCAAACAAAAATGCAAGTAGAAAAACAGGAACCACCTTTGGTGGGAAGGTGACAGCGTTCCGTGCACCTTCAGCATTGAGTCATGCCGGCCACATGACCATGGAGATGTCTTTGGACAGTGCTGGCTCTTTGGCTTTGAAACGGAGATAAGCACCGCCCCCTAGAGTCGGGAACAACTAGCACATAAGTGCACGGGGAACCTTTACCTTTACTTATCCCACTCCATATGATGCTCCCTCCCAATTTTCCACAGCATTAAATGCAGCAAGTCTGAAGGCCCAACGCTAAAGATGGCTTCCAGGCCTAACACATGTAAGAGTTTATTTTAAGCCGTTACCTGCTCAGCCTTCAAAGGTAGGCAGTCACCTTGAGGTCTTCTCTTTCAAAACACGAGACGAGACAGCAGACCTTTCTCTAGAAGGTGACATTCCACAGATGGCTCCACTCTCACAATTACCTCAAGGTTGTCTCTGTCTAAGACTCTCATCCTCCTTTGGACTCCGAAATGTTGGACGCACTGATGGTGCATCTCTTTGCCAAGAAATCAACTGGACCCAAATAAACAATGCCACAGGAAAAGATGGAGAAACACAAGATGTTCAAACAGATGGAGGATAAACCCTACTTCAGAACAAAGTCCCCCAATGTGACTTCATTTCTAATCGTCTTAAATGTTTGCATGCAAACATCATTCAATAATGTGTCCATCCGAATCCAAAAGTCACAAAGGATTTCATTAACCTGATGATACTCTACCTGTCCAGCATTGCAACTGCTGGACACCATCAGATCAAGAGGAAAACCATCAGATCAAGAGGAAAAAAAATGCAATATTGTAATTTTATTTTTAAAATCACTTCGCTCACAGGGGCTCAATCGTGTTAAAAGGAGCTCAGGCTGATAGGGTGGAGATCTGCAAATCAGATTTTTTTCCCCCTTCCCCATCTTGCGTCTGTGCCAGCGTTTGGCCAAAATATAATTTAGTTTAATTGAGCCATTAAATTAAAATAATCCTTTCAAGAAGCCGTAATCAGATGAGTATAATTTCGGTGTCGCATGTAATTCCCCTTAATAACTTTTCTCTCTGGCCTTCCTTTCAGAAATAATCTTAGGAATCTTTTCCAAATTGGAAGGTGGCTCCTTTCCTGGAAGTACAACCTCCGTTTCAATTTCCTTCAAATCACTGGTTCATTAAAGTCCATTAAACCTGCTCTGTCAAATTCCACTTTTCTGGGCCTTCAGAAAGAGTATAACGCTAAGAAAAGCAGTCAAAAGAAGAATACATTTGAAGGCTATCAAGACACACGTGAACAACCAATTAAATATAAACCAGTAGTGTGCAACGGCAGCCAAAAAAGCCAATGCAATCCTAAATTGCATCAACATAGGGATACAATCAAGATCAAGGGAGGAACTAATACCACTCTTTAAAGCCTTAGTAAGATCACACCTAGAGTACTCCATCCAGCTTTGGTCACCACACTATAAAAAAGATGTTGAGACTCTAGAAAGAGTGCAGAGAAGAGCAACCAGGATGATGAGGGGACTGGAGGCTAAAACATACGATGAACAGTTGTAGGAACTGGGCATGGCTAGTCTAGTGAAGAGAAGCACCAGGGGAGACAGGATAGCAATCCTCCAATATTTGAGGGGCTGCCCCAGAGAGGAAGGGGGTCAAGCTATTTTCCAAAGCCCCTGAAGGACAGACAAGGAATAATGGATGGAAACTGAACAAGGAGAGATTCAACCTGGAAATAAGGAGGAACTTTCTGACAGTGAGAACAATCAACCGATGGAACAGAAGTTGCCTTCAGAAGTTATGGGGGCTTCATCCCTGGAGGCTTTCAAAAAGAGATTGGACTGCCATCTGCCAGAAATGGTGTACGGTCACCTGCTTGGACCTACAAGGTCCCTTCCAACTCTATTATTTTGTTAATCTGTTAAAGAGAGTTTAATAAGATAGAAAGCTACTACAACATGGAAAACACCTGGTGTTCCCCTGCCATTCACTGGAAAGATTTAGTACTGATGAATAAATCCTTAGTAAGGCCATACCTGGAATACTGCATTCAGTTTTGGTCACCACATGGCAAAAAAAAAAAAGATATTGAGATTTTGGAAAAAGTGCAGAGAAGAGCAGCAAGGCCTGGAGACTAAAACATGAAAAATGGTTGCAGGAACTGGGTTTGGCCAGTCTAGAGAAAAGAAGGACTAGGGTGGACAGGATAGCAGTCTTCCAGTATTTGAGGGGCTGCCACATAAAGAGGGAGTCAAGCTGTTTTCCAAAGCACCTGAGGGCAGGACAAGAAGCAATGGGTGGAAACTAATCAAGGAGAGAATGAAGGAGAATGCATGAATACAATCAAATGAATCCAGAGATATTTCACGAGGAGAGTCCTCCACTCCTCTGCTCGCAACAGAATACCTTATGCCACCAGACTTGATATTTTGTTCTTAGACAACTTAGAACTTTGCTCTCTTCGATCCGACCTAAGCATAGTACGTAAAATTATCTGCTACAGTGTCCTACTTGTCCATGATTACTTCAGCTTCAACCACAGGAACGCATGAGCACACCAGAGACACAAACTTAAGGTAAACTGCACCAAACTCGATTGCAGAAAATACGACTTCAGCAACAGAGTGGTCCATGCCTGGAATGCTCTACCTGACACGGTGGTTTCTTCCCCAGACTCCCAAAATTTTAACCTTAGACTGTCTCCTGTCGACCTCACCCCGTTCCTAAGAGGTCTTTAAGGGGCGTGCATAAGCGCACCAGCATGCCTACCGACCCTGTCCTAATATTCTCTTGTATTCGCATTCATTTCATGTATACATAATCATGTTTATACTTACATCTGCTATCTAATTCATGCTTGACGAAATGAAATAAATAAATACATAAAAAGAAACTTCCTAACAGTGAGAACAATTAACCAGGTGCCTCCAGAACTTGTTGTGTGTACTCCCATCACTGGAGGTCTTTAAGAAGAGACTCGACAGTAATGTGTTTCAAAGCATGTATCTCATGCTTGAACAGGGGGTTGGATTAGAAGACCTCCGAGGTCCCTTCCAGCTCTGTTCTGATTGATAGATTGAGAAAGACATCGGAAAGAGATATAAATAGGTCTTTTGGAGGTGGAACAGAAGTTGCCTCCAGAAGTTGTGAATGCCCCAACACTGGAAGTCTTTAAGAAGATGTTGGATAGCCATCTATCTGAAACGGTATAGGGTTTCCTGCCTAGGGGTTGGACTAGAAGGCCTCCAAGGTCCCTTCCAACTCTACTATTGTATTGTATTGTAAATATAACTTTGCTTGAACCTCGCATTGCTTTCCCGACGTTGTTTTATAGAAAACAATCTCAATTCCATCTCCTCCTTTTCTCTCTTCCATTTTCTGTATTTATAGGCCTGTTCCCAGCACTGGCTGCTGTTAGAAGTGCAGCAAACAGGAATTCTATTTTAGATTTCAGTATTCTGTAGTCTCACACAGCTAACTGAGCCAAAAGGGGTAACCGCTTCTTTCATCTCCATGAAACGCTGGCCTTTTGTTACATTAGCACAGCCAAGGAACGTACAATTGCGTCTGAAGATTGAAAATAGTTACAAGGCTGGGTTTTTCTTTTTTTTCTTTTTTGAATGGCTTGGAGACAAAATAAAAGAAGAAATAAAAATATTGCTGCTTGAAGTTCTCCCTCCTGCACAGCAGGGGAGGGATCAACCACAATGCAAAGAGAGAGAGAGAGAGAGATGGAGAGATCAGGAACGTAATTAAATCAGTATGGAATTAAAACGGATTGTACTATAGATGATGAAAAGGCATCAATCTTTTCTCTGTTGGCCTGCCCATGTTACACTGCTGTGCAAAATCCAAGAGGGGAAAAAAATTGCTGTCTTGAAAGAGGATCAAAACATTTAAAAGTTTTCTGAAGCTGAAGCTACGCTCGTGGAGAAAAGAGGACGCAGTGTCATCGCCGAAACAAACTTTACCATCGACAGATACGATTTGATTAGAAAAGCCCATCTAATCCAATTTCACAGAATAACAGAATGAGACGGAAGGGACCTTGGAAGTCTTCTACTCCAACCCCCTGCTCAAGTAAGACACTGTCTGAAGCGAACCTGGCTGAAACCCTATTTTGCTGCCTCATAGTTGCCACGAAATCTGATGGGGGCGAAGGGAATAGGAAGTAGATAGACTGGCTAGCAGTCGAAACAAAAAGCTTTCTCGTGGGAACCAAGGTCATCCCAACAGGTGGCAGTTGGAGGAAGAGGAGAGGAGTCACCAAGGAACCCACCAAACACCCTAATTAGATAATGTGACCTATCACACTCGGGGAAGGGTGAGGACAATTGCTCTTTTAATTATGTCACAAGTGCGGGGAAAATTTCAGAGTTGGTTTTCACTAGCTGTGCCGATATGATGTACCCAATAAACATGTTGTTTGATGAATCAATTTGCTTTGGAGTCCTGGTTTTGGCTGGTGCATTACACTCAGCGACTCTATTCCAGTACAACTCAATCTTTTCTTCACCATGGATCCCGTTTAAAGAACCTTTTTGACCACAGACTGTGGCCCCCAAGTCTAAACTTGGGGGAGACATGATAGCAGTGTTCCAATATTTGAAGGGCTACCACAGAGAGAAGGGGGCAAGCTATTTTCCAAATCTGTACTTTTGATGTCTCTGGCACCTAAATCTTGGCGCATTGTTGTCATTCTCCACAAAGGCTCCACCACACCAAGAGAATCCCAGCTCCATCCCCCGATGGAGACGGCCAAAACGACTTTCCCAACTTTCCTTGAAAACCTTCAGTAAAGCAGCACCCACAACTCCAGGAGGGAAGTTGGGAAGTTTTGGGAATATAAGATGCACCTTCCCCGCCTAAAAGAACATGGAAATGTTGGTACGTCTTATACACCGAATACAGCCATTTTTGGCCTCCTGAAGCCCTGCCCCCGCATCCCATTTTTGTGAAAAACAGGTGAAAAATGGGCCATTTTTCACAAACATGGAGGCATTTTTGCCTCCCCCCTAGCCCCCAGAAGCACTCTGCAGGCTTCAGCTGGGCTGGGGGAAAGCAAAAATGCCCCAATTTTTTGCAAAAAACAGCCCATTTTCTGCCCATTTCCCCCCAAAACAGGGGCATTTTTGCCTTCCCCCAGCCCTGCTGAAGCTTGCAGAGTGCTCGCCCTGCGGGCCGGGGAGGACAAAAACGTTTTTTTCTTACTAACCTCTTCAAAATCTTGGTGCATCTTATACACCAATATAAGACCCAGAAGAAGATGGAGAGGCAACATAAAAGACACACGACATCTGCAGCATCAAATGACAATGGTTGAAGCTTCCAGAAGAGGAAGAATCAGAACTTTGTATCTCTCCCTCAACATCCAAAGTAGTTAAAGAGGAAGGAGAGGGAGAGGGAGGAGAAGGAGGAGGAGAACTTTGAGGCATTGATTGTTGAACATTGACTTATGGGGGGGGGGGGGGAGAGGAGGAGGAGGAGGAGGAGGAAGAAGAAGAAGAAGGAGAAATATGTCCTTTAGAGTCTTCCTAAGGGCAATTTTGGTTCAAGGGCAGACTTACATGCGTTATATTAGCCAACAGTCACAGTCAAAAATGCCCAACGCTCCTGCTTGGTTGATTCCTGTTATCCTTACAAGAAGTATCAATGCAGAATGTTGCCTGAGCCGGGACATTTATTAACAATTTACTGCTCATTTTGTTCTGAACGGTGTTTAGAAAGAGGTGATGAGTCTGGCCCAATGAAGTGATAAACAGCTGTTGAAGCTGAGCTGGTGAGGCATCAAAGGTTGTTTTTTCTCCTTTTAATACCTGCAGAAGGTTACTGCCAACATCTACCAGTTCACATCTGGCACCCACCGGCAGTTGCGCTTAATTGAGAGAAGGACTCTTTGCGACATAATTACTCCCATGCAATCTTGCCCTTTCTCCAAAGGGCTGGCCCCGGCCAAGGCCACATCCTCTCCTTGAAGCTCACAATAGCCCTGGGGAATAACCATTGTCCCAATGTAAATCTCGGGAAGAGAAACAGGATAGCAGATGGAATCAAGAGAGCTGCAAGGGAGGGTCCCAGATGACTGAGCTTGAAAAACTAAGCAAGGTCTGATTTGATCATCATCAACAACTCCCGGTATGATGATGGTAACCTGTATAAATATCTAAGTTTAAAATATTTGAGTTTAATATGAAGTATGTTTGCTGACTGTGGAAGAGATGCATGCAAGCTTTTTTGTAACCAACTGATACACTTTCTACAACAGGTAAAGGAGGATATGTTGTGTTTGTCTTGAAAACTAAAAATATTTTTTTTAAAAAACAACAACTCCTGGATGGTAGGCTATCCTAACGGGATTCCCCCCCCCCGCAATTTTCAGAGCTTCCTTTTTAAGGTGAGTGTCAGGGTCCCAAGCAGGGGTGGGTTTCAAAAATTTTCTACTACCGGTTTGGTGGGCATGGCTAGATGGAGGAGCATGTGACTGAGTGGGTGTGGCCAACTTGACGTCACTCATGCACACTCAGTCACATGACCCCCTCACCAAGCCATGCCCACTGAAACGGTGGTGAAAAGTTTTGATGGGAGGGTGGGGGGTGGCTGGGATCCAGCCTCTCCAGAGCTAAGGGAGCGACTGCAAACTACCCAGTGAGAATAAAAGTGGGAGGTTGTTTAACATTGCCCTATGGGGGAAGGAGGAGGAGGAGGAGGAGGAGGGGAAGAGGAGGAGGAGGAAGAGGAGAAGGAGGTCTTGGAGAACTTTGAGATATACACTCAAGGTAAGGGAGTTTGTTGAACATGACACTATGGGGGAATGGAGGAGGAGGAGGAGGAGGAGGAGGGGAAGAGGAGGAGGAGGAAGAGGAGAAGGCGGTCCTGGAAAACTTTGAGATATACACCCAAGGTAAGGGAGGTTGTTGAACATGACCCTTCAGGGGAAGGAAGGCGGAGAAGGAGAAGGTATAGGAGGACATTTAGGTACAACCCAAGTTATGGGACATTGTTGAACATGTCCCTATAAGGGGAGAGGAGGAGAAGGAAATTTTGGAGAACTTTGAGATATACACCCAAGGTAAGGGAGGTTGTTGAACATGGCCCTATGGAGGAAGGGAGGAAGAAGAGGAGGAGTGGAAGAGGAGAAGGAGGAAGAGGAGGAGAAGGAGGTCTTGGAGAAGTTTGAGGTATACACCCCAAGTAAGGGAGGTTGTTGCACATTGCCCTAAGGTGGGAAGAGGGGCAGGAGGAGGAGGAGGAAGAAGGAGACGGAGAAGAAGAAGAGGAGGAGGAGTTGGTGGTGGAGGCAATGTGTCTTTTGAGACTAACACCATCAGCCACTTCGCTTCCCACCTATAATAGCTTTTTCTCTCCAGGGTTAACCCAATTGTGAGTCCGGCAGAAGCTTCAGATTCACGATGGTCTTAATCTCCCTGGGCTCTTCTGCTGAGTGGGCAACCAGATAACATACAGCAGGGGTGTCCAAACTTGGGAACTTTAAGACTTGTGGACTTCAACTCCCAGAATTCCCCAGCCAGCTGGCTGGGGAATTCTGGGAGTTGAAGTCCACAAGTCTTAAAGTTCCCAAGTTTGGACACCCCTGACATACAATATCTGTGTCAGAAAGAGAAAATAAAGTCCGTACAGCGGGAGAGAACGGCTTCTCCATTCCACAGCAATGTTGTCTAATTCCCCATAAATGCACTTGATGTTTGAACGCGTCAAAAAGCAAATTTTTTTTTCTTTCTCCCTGCTCTTTCCCGGCTGTTAAATTCCTGCTGTGTAAAGTGTTTCCTATTCAAATTACTGCTTGTTTAGGACAATTCAGCCACGGAGTAAGTGAGCTAATTGGAGCCTGTGGGATTCTTAACACTCTGCTCAGTTTAATTCACTTACAGACAACTTGTGAACTATTGTTCAGCCCTGCCTCAGGATAACAGAATCACAGAGTTGGAAGGGACCTTAGAGGTCTTCTAGTCCAACCCCCTGTTCAAGCAGGAGATCCTATACCCTTTCAGCCCAGTCACTTTTTGAAAGCCACCACTGAAGGAGCATCCACAACATCTGGGAGCAAGCTGTCCCACTGATGAATTGTCCTCACTGATAGATGATTTCTCATTAATTGTACGTTGCTTCTCCCCTTGATTAGTTTCCATCCATTGTTTCTTGTCCTACTCTCAGGTGCTTTGGAAAGTTAAGTTGACCTCCATCTTCTTTGTGGCAGCCCTTCAAATACTGGAAGACTGCTGTCATGTCACCCCTAGTCCTGTGGTGGCAAATCTGTGGCAGAAATGCCACAGGTGGCACGCATGGCCCTCTCTGCGGCCATGCCAGCTGTCACCAAGTTCTCAACCTGTGGTCTGTGGAGCCCTGTGGGGGGCTGTGATGTCATCACACTGGGGAGGTGGTCCATGAAGCCTTGAAGAAATGTTATGATTTAACATTTTAGATTAGATTAACAGAGTTGGAAGGGACCTTGTAGGTCATCTAGTCCAACTCCCTCTGCCCAAGCAGGAGACTTTACACTATTTCTGAAGGCAACTTACGTTCCATTGGTTGATTGTTCTCATGGCTAGGAGGTTTCTCCTTATTTCCAGGTTGAATCTCTCCTTGTTCAGCTTCCCTTCATTCTTCCTTGTCTGGCCTTCGGGTGCCTTGGAAAATAGCTTGACCCCCTCCTCTCTGTGGCAGCCCCTCAAATATTGGAAAGCTGCTCTCCTGTCTCCCCTGGTCCTTCTCTTCCCTAGACTAGCCATGCCCAGTTCCTGCAACCGTTCATTGTATGTTTTAGCCTCCAGAACTTCAATCATCTCAGATAGATTCAGATTAACAGAGTTGGAAGGGACCTTGTAGGTCACCTAATCCAACCCCCTCTGCCCAAGCAGGAGACCCTACACCATTTCTGACAGATGGCAGTCCCGTCTCTTCTTGAAAGCCTCCAGGGATGAAGCTCCCACAACTTCCGAAGGCAACTTCTGTTCCATGGGTTGATGGCTCTCACTGTCAGGCAATTCCTCCTTATTTCTAGGTAAATGATTACCTTTGCTTTTTATTTTTATCACACTCGTCGCCCATTTTCCTCCCAGCTTGCAGATGTATGGATGCTGCTCCATTCCTTGTATGGCAGTAATAATGATTAGACCCAAAGGCGAACAGAAGCAGAGAAGATTGAGAAAAGGAATGAGGGAGGATGTATTCGATTGTCCCGGGGAAGAAGGCAAAATGTGATTTTTAAAAAAAACTGCAGCGAAACGACGTAGCACCCAAAGGGGATTAATATTGCCGGTGAGAGTTCCGGGAGAGATTGTGACACAGGAAAACCGCAGCGCCCTTCTCTATCCTCCCGGCGGTTCTCCTCGGAGAATTAAGTGAGGATTTGTGACTCGCAAGTGACGGATCGATAGTTATTTGTGAAAAAGCCGGTGCTAAAATGGGACAAGGGGAGATTAGCCAGATGATCACCTAGGTGTCCATCACTCCGGGTTTTGTGTTCTTAGACAGGAGAAGTTTATCTTCCGTCCTTTAAGTTGAGTTGAGGCTGGGCAAAGATCTGCTAAAGGGGGATTTAAACACCCGTTCTCCAGAGAGAGAGAGAGAGAGAGAGAGAGGGAGAGAAAGAGAGAGGGAGGGAGGGAGGGAGAGAGAGGGAGGGAGAGAGAGAGGGAGGGAGAGAGAGGGAGAGGGGGAGGGAGGGAGGGAGAGAGAGGGAGGGAGAGAGAGAGAGAGAGAATAAGACTCAGGGGGCATCCTTGAATTGGGCCAACACCTTGACATCTTGAAATGGACTTTTAATTTCTGTTTCTCTTTTTCTCTCACACAAGTTTCAATTTTAGTATATGGAGACCCTCAGAAGATTTTAAAGTGCAATTTAGTACCCATGCTTCCTTTCCTTCCCTTCCCTTTCTCTCTCTTACTCCCTTACTCCTCCTTCCTTTCCTTTTCCTTCCTTCCTTCCTTCCTTCCTTCCTTCCTTCCTTCCTTCCTTCCTTCCTTCCTTCCTCCCTCCCTCCCTCCCTTCCTCCTTCCCTGGTGATTGGGCCAAAGGCATCCAGCTGATTATCATGCATTCAGTGGGACTAGAACTCACCATCTCCTGCTGATTGGCCCAAAGTCCCCCAGCCAGCTTCCATGGCTAAGATGGGTCTAGAACTCCCCATCTCCTGGTGATTGGCCCAAAGCCCCCCAGCCAGCTTCCATGGCTAAGATGGGTCTAGAACTCACCATCTCCCGGTGATTGCCCCAAAGTCCCCCAGCTAGTTTTGATGGCTAAGGTGGGACTAGAGCTCACCGCCTGGGTAAAATGCGTAGCCAGATTGTTGGGGTCAAGAGGCTGACTCTATATATTGCTTAGAGAGGGCTGTAAAAGCACCGTGAAGCGGCATATAAGTCTAAGGTCTATTGCTATCATCCAGCTTGCTGTTAAAAGCAATTAGGTTGAAGGGCTTCCTGTTTAGCCTGTTACTGAAACAAGCCCGTCTCTCGAAAAGGAGAGGAAGGGGTTGAAAAATTTCTCTGAACCAAGTGATTTTAGTGATCTTCCCTCTAGATATTTTGTTTTATGTGTTGGAGAAAAGAGACAGGAGGCTAAATGTCAGGTCAAAAACAATATGAGAGGAGTTATTTAGCCTTCCGCCATGTGCCAAAGAATTTCTTCCAGGAACTTGTCAACTTTTGACAGGAGGTAAAATATTACATCCACATACAGAGTCTGTCCAAGGAAAGGGGGAATCAACTTATTTAAGATCTTATTTCTGGTCCGCACCAGTTTTCAACCTTTCTATCAGATGCCGTCAACTGGGTGTGTAGGTCATACTAAACCATGATTTACTTCAACGGTGTTTTATTGAACAAACCAGATTTGTTTTGAATAGCACAACATGCTAAGTTACAGAGGCCTTATATTCTAACTTCCTGGGCCAACTTTCAACTGCAATTGAGCCCACAATTTAGTTGCGAAGTGTTGTGGCCTGCCAGTGGCCAGCAGAGCTGGCAACAGACTCGGACAGTGAGGAGGTTGGGGAGGAAGATGGGCCAGTCCTGGAGTCTGGAGAAGGCTTTGATGAGGGCTCTGCGTCGGAGGCAGAGAGGGGGCCAGGGCCGTCTGACAGTTATCAGCTGCCTTCAGTCGGAGATCAGTGGGGCAGAAGAACAGCTGGAGCCTCTTCCCATTGTGCGCATGCGCAGAGTTGCCAGACGAAGGGAACAGCTAAAGAACAGGGGTTGACTCGGGAGGAAGGCCACAAGAGGATAATGAATGGCCCCTCCCATAGGGAATAAAAGAGGAGCGAAAGGGGAGTGGAGTTTGCAGGAGACAATTCGTTCGTTTAATTAGTGTGAAGATTTGTTTGTGACTCTCAAGAGACTCCTTGCCAAGTATTTTCTTGTACAGCCGTTGCGTTTGGAAGATATTGGCCTGGCAGCTCTCCAAGCCTGATAAGGTCTGTGGTTGTAAATTCACCCTTGAAAGGCTTTTTTGCCGGGACTTTGCTGGTTGCGAGTGAGAGGAATTCACATTTGCTTCATAAAAAGGGCTTCATGATGGATAAGGGACAAATATGGTGTGTGGAGAGCAGAAGAGCCAATAATAGGTTTTGGGGAGTTGTTGGTAAGATGAATTGATGTAAACATTTAATAATACAATACGATGTTGGCTATGTAATAGTATACATGGGGTTGTATGTTATGAAAATGGAAAAAATCAAAGACTTTAATTAAAAAAAGGGGGGTGTCGGGACAAGGAGTCTTTGGGTGATTTTGTGAAGCCTAGGTCAGAACACAAAGTGAGAAATTTGCGAAGTCCGTCTTGCCCCATTTAGAACTTTTCTTGCCACCGTTGTTAACTAAATCACTGCAGTTGTTCAATTTAGTAACACGGTCATTAAGTGAATCTGTTTTCCACCCCTTGGCTTTGCTTGTCAGAAGGTCGCAAAAGGGGATCACGAGAATGGAATGGGATGGGATAGGATAGGATATAGGATATAGGATATAGGATAACAGAATAGAGCTGGAAGGGACCTTGGAGGTCTTCTAGTCCAACCCCCTGCTCAAGCAGGAGACCCTCCACCATTTCAGACAAGTGACTGTCCCGTCTCTTCTTAAAAACCTCCAGTGATGGAGTGCCCACAATTTCTGGAGGCAAATTGTTCCACTACTTAATTGTTCTCACTGTTAGGAATGTTTCTCCTTAATTCCAGGCTGCTTCTCTCCTTGATTAGTTTCCAACCATTGCTTCCCGCAGAATCGTTTCATCTCTTCTTAGCACGTGGCAGCAGGATTTGAAAAGAGCTTCTCTATCAGGCGAGAGAGAGGGAGAGAGAGAGAGAGAGAGAGAGAGAGAGAGAGAGAGAGAGAGAGAGAGAGAGAGAGAAGGAAACTCTGCTGGTGTTTATGAATTCTATGAATATAGAGCCTCGCAATTATCCTTACAACTTTATTGCCCTAATCATTGATCTTTCCTGGGAGCAGAAGGTACGGGGAAACATAATTAAGATGCCGAGATCTTAACGCCACTTCTTACAAACATGACCAGAGGGAAAGCAAAGAGGTTATGTAGCCAACTAACCTCTTCTATTACTCAACGGTCGCAGAGAAAACCTGGTTTGAATCTCCTGCCCAGTGTTACGGCCCGCCAGGGCAGACTCAGACGATGATTTTATTTATTTATTTATTTTATTCGATTTATCAGTCGCACCCTCTCCGCGAAGGGAGTCGGGGCGACGTACAATCAAAGATATAGGCGTGTGGCATGGAGGAGGTAAATACATCAACATTTAACAATTCAAATAGAAATAAAAGCCACAAAGTTAAGATAAATAACAGTAAAATTACAACAATTAAAACAATTAAAATACCCAAAAGATTTAAATTTACAGTTTAAAATTGCCAGGGAGGTTAGAGAGTTCTAATTAAGCCAGGCAGGCTAGTTGGAACAGGTGGGTCTTGAGTTTCGTGCGGAAGGAGCGGAGATCAGTCGTTGTCCTAATATCTGGGGGGAGGTCGTTCCAGAGGGCTGGGCCCATCACAGAGAAGGCCCTACTCCTGGGCGCCGCCCTCTGGCACTGCCTAGTGGACGGCACCCGGAGGAGTCCCTCTCTGTGAGAGCGGATTGGTCGCAGGGATGTATGGGGCAGGATACGATCCCGCAATACAGGATACGATGAGGAGGTTGGGGAGGAACATGAGCCAGTGCTGGAGTCTGGGGAAGGCTGAACTGGCAGTAATGCCAGCAGCACCTGCCTCCTGACCTCACCCCATTCCTAAGAGGTCCGTAAAGTGCATAAGTGCCTACCATCCTTGTCCTACCGTCCCCATGTATTCGTCCCGGTTTCATTCATACTCGTGTTTATTCTTAATACCTATGATTTTGTAAACGACTGACAAATCGAATAAATAAACATAAGTAAATACGGAGCTGTTTTGGAGGACAGAAAGCTCAAGGGAAGGGAGAGGGGGGAAAACCAATTTTCTAGCGTTGCGGAGAACCGAGAAGAAGGAGGGGGATTTTTTTTTTTTGACTCTCAAGAAAGCAGCAGCATATGTTCTGCGCACTGAAGCAGAGCGCTATACACACACCAAAATTGCACAGTCAACATCAAAAAATAGTCTTCTCCCGCCATCTGTCTGACTCCCTTCCGCTCGGCCTTGTCTTCCTGGATTAGATCACAGGCTGTTGAGTTCCATGCTTCCCTACCGACGGAGGAAGGGTTGGGGAAGGTGACTGAATGTGGGGGCTGAATGAACTCCTTTGGTTTCAGAAAAGGGCAAGAGTGATGTTTAGGGGGTGGGGGGAAAGCCCTTGCAGGCTTTCTGCGTGAAACAAAGGACACCCCCCCAAATGCTCTCGCGACTTCGCTTTTGAGGGTCAGGAAATAGTTGGGTAGTGGGGAAAAAGGAAGCTTTGTATTGTAATCTTAAGAAATAAAATCCTTCCCTCCTTCCTTCCTTCCTCTCTCCCTCTTCCTTCTCTTTTTATCCTTCATTCCTTCCCTTTTGATCCTTCTTTCCTTCCTACCTTTCCTCCCTCTCTCTTTACCACTTTCTCCCTCTCCTTTCCTCTTTTATCCATCGTTCATCTTTCTTTCCTTTCCTTCCTTCCTCTCTTGTCTTTTTATCCTTTCTTCCTATCTCTCTCCCTTCCGCTTTTATCCATTATTCATCTTTCCTTTCCTTTCTTCATTCCTCTTTCTTCTCTTTTTATTCTTCCTTCCTTCCTCTCTCTCTCTTTTATCCATTATTCATCGTTCCTTTCCTTTCTTCCTTCCTCTTTCTTCTCTTTTTATCCTTCCTTCCTATCTCTCTCCCCCTTCCCCATTATGAACCTTTACTTTCTTTCCTTCCTTCATGTCTCTTTTCTCTATCCTTCCTTCCTTCCCTCCCTCTCTCCCTTTTTTATCTCCATCACCTCATTTTATCCATCATTCATCTTTCTTTCCGTCCTTCCTTCCTCTCTCTTTCTTCTCTTTTTATCCTTCCTTCCTTCCTTTCCTTCCTATCTCTCTCTAAATTCCCCTTTTCTCCATTATGCATCTTTCCTTTTTTCCCTTTATTCCTCTCTTTTCGCTGTCCTTCCTTCCTCCCCTTCCCCTCTTTCCTTTCTCCTTCTCCCTTCCCCTTTTATCCATTATTCATCTTTCCTCCCTCCCTAAAAAAAATGGTTTTTTAAAGGTTGTGGTAAGCTCTCCTGAACTCTGGTGCTGGAGAAGACTGCTATGAGTCCCTTGGACTGCAAGGTGATCCATCCGGTCAATCCTAGAGGAGATCAACCCTGACTGCTCTTTAGAAGACCAGATCCTGAAGAGGAAACTCAAAGACTTTGGCCACCTAAGGAGAAGGAAGGACTCCCTGGAGAAGAGCCTCATGCTGGGAACGATGGAGAGCAAAAGAAGAAGGACTACAAGGCCATCCAACTGGTCAGTCCTAGAGGAGATCAACCCTGACTGCTCTTTAGAAGGCCAGATCCTGAAGAGGAAACTCAAAGACTTTGGCCACCTAAGGAGAAGGAAGGACTCCCTGGAGAAGAGCCTCATGCTGGGAACGATGGAGAGCAAAAGAAGAAGGACTACAAGGCCATCCAACTGGTCAGTCCTAGAGGAGATCAACCCTGACTGCTCTTTAGAAGGCCAGATCCTGAAGAGGAAACTCAAAGACTTTGGCCACCTAAGGAGAAGGAAGGACTCCCTGGAGAAGAGCCTCATGCTGGGAACGATGGAGGGCAAAAGAAGAAGGACTACAAGGCCATCCAACTGGTCAGTCCTAGAGGAGATCAACCCTGACTGCTCTTTAGAAGGCCAGATCCTGAAGAGGAAACTCAAAGACTTTGGCCACCTAAGGAGAAGGAAGGACTCCCTGGAGAAGAGCCTCATGCTGGGAACGATGGAGGGCAAAAGAAGAAGGGGGCGGCAGAGAAGGAGGTGGCTGGAGGGAGTCACTGAAGCAGTCGGAGTGAGCTTCAATGGACTCCAGAGGATGGTAGAGGGCAGGAAGGCCTAGAGGAACATTGTCCATGGGGCTGCGATGGGTCGGACATGACTTCGGGACTAACAACAACAAAGCTCTCCAGCTGCGGGGTAGACTTCATGTCAATTTCATGACCAAAGGTCGCAAGCACTGCTTGGAACTCAAGAAGCTGACTCAGTCGGCTGAGAAATAATTATTTATGCTGGTGGAACTCCCTGACTTGGAATAATAAAAAGAAAACCTCTGCGCAACAAATGCTTCCAAGTTGCTCACAACAGGATAAGCGATTCAAGGGAGAATTGCCAAGTCTTTAGTGAATACTGGTAAAATCCAGGTGCTTCCTACTTCAAGCCAGTTAAGCGTCTGAGTCTCTAGGAAGGACGTTTCTCCCTGTGGAGAATTTATCTTGTGAGATACCAGTTGCTGAGATTTGGCAGAGAGAGAGAGAGAGAAGCTGCAAAACAGCTGTCGGGAAAATGCAACCGATTGCGTTGAACTCTAAGCTAGAGGAAGCATTGATGGACATTTGACAGTTGACATTATAATTGTGAATTATAATTGACAGTTATGGAGAATGACTTTGATATTGCAACTGCGTCTAAAGGAAAGGATGGGTATATGAACCTCCAGCTGATTGCAGCCTCCGTCTCATTCATTCATTCATTCATTCATTCATTCATTCATTCATTCATTCATTCATTCATGGAATTGTTAGGCTGCTCTATTCTGTTATGACCTTTCTGAGTGAAACACCAACTATCAAACAACAGCTGACTATCAATTGTGGAATGTGGGAAAATCCTTGAGAGACAGAAGATAGAAGATAGGCTCAAGATCCAGAAGGATCTTGACAGTCTTAAGCACTGGGCCCTATCTAACAAAATGAAATTCTATGCGGAAAAAAGTAAAGTCCTAGTTAAGAAAAACTAAAAGGACACATATAATGAAGCCAGGCTTAGTAGCAGTGACTGGGAGAGGGATCTCTGAGTCTTAGTGGACAACCAGCTAAATAGGAGCCAGCAGTGTGCAGCGGCAGCCAAAAAAGCCAATGCAATCCAAACTTGCATTAACAGAAGGATACAATCAAGATTAAGTGAGGTACTAATACCACTCTATAAAGCCTTAGTAAGGCCACACCTAGAATACTGCATCCAGTTTTGGTCACTACTCTGTAAAAAAGACTCTAGAAAGAGTGCAGAGAAGAGCAACCAAGAGGATTAGGGGACTGGAGACTAAAACATATGAAGAACGGTTGCAGGAACTGGGCATGGCTAGTCTAGTGAAGAGAAGGACTAGGGGAGACAGGATAGCAGTCTTCCAATATTTGAGGGCTGCATATTTTTTGCTGCATCTTTTTAATTTGCTCCATTCAGTCCCCGTCTCTCTCTGTTTTTAACAGATTGATAGCCGTTCCTTTTCTTTCTTTCTTTCTTTCTTTCTTTCTTTCTTTCTTTCTTTCTTTCTTTCTTTCTTTCTTTCTTTCTTTTCCCCCCTTTTTATTGCTTTGAGAAATGTAGAACTGCCTTCCGCACAAAAGAGAACCTTGATTGTGTTCGAGCGGTCTCCGCACCAATGATATTCCGCCTTGTTAATCCTTCAAAGCGCATATATTTTATCTCACACCGAGCGCCTGTGTGGCGTGGAACAAAAGGAAGCCAAAGCCGTGGCGGGAGCCCTTGGGGAAAAAAAAAAAAGAGGGCCCATTCAGGGGCTCTGAGCTGCAAAATGTAACAGATGTTCGCAGGACGGCGGTGGAAATCGTTGGGTGTGAATGGGGCTGCCAAGCCGGAGTTGGCAGAAAGAGGGTGGAAGGCTGGTTAACTGAAACAGCATTAACGTTAACAGAGCTTTTTCTAAAAGGAAAGAAATGCAGGTGGCAATTTCTCTCTCTACTTGGTATTCTTCAGTGATTAGAAAATCCAGTATAAGATTTGGAGTTCTCTGGCTTCTCTACCTTCTTTCTTTCTTTCTTTCTTTCTTTCTTTCTTTCTTTCTTTCTTTCCATCCTTTGTTCCTTCCCTCCCTTTGTCCTTCTTTCTCTCCTTTCTTTCTTCCTTCTTTCCTCCCTCCCTCTTTTTCCTTCCACCTTTTCCTTCTTTCCTTCCTTTGTTCCTCCCTCCCTTTATCCTTCCTCCTTCCTTGCCTTTTTCTCTCCTTTCCTTCTTTCTTCTTTCCTCCCTCCCTCCTCCCTCTTTTTTCCTTCCTCCCTTTATCCTTCCTTCTTTCTTTCCTCTCATTTCCATCTCCTTTCTTCCTTTTCTTCCTTCCTTCCCTTCCTCCCCCCCTTTGTCCTTCCTTTTTTCCTTCCTCTCATTCTCATCCTTCCTTCCTTCTTTCCTTCCTTCCTTCCTCCCTTTGTCCTTCTTTCCTTCCTCTCCTTCTCCTCTCCTTCCTTCTTTCCTTCCTTCCTGCCCTTCCTCCCCCCTTTGTCCTTCCTTTTCTCCTTCCTTTCATTCTTATCTCCTTCCTTCCTTCCTTCCTTCCCTTCCTCCCTTTGTCCTTCCTTCTTTCCTTCCTCTCCTCTCCTTCCTTCTCTCCTTCCTTCCTTCCTTCTTTTCTTCTTCCCTTCCTTCCCTCCCTCCCTCCCTTTGTCATTCCTTCTTTCCTTCCTGTCATTCCCACCTCCTTCCTCCCCCCATCCTTCCTCCCTTCCTCCCCCCCTTTATCCTTCCTTCTTCCCTCCCTCCCTCCTCCTTCCCAGTCTGGGCCTCCTGGCATTAAACTAATAAAACTGCTTTTGAAAAGATGGAAGCAATAGGCCTGCATTTGACTCCTGTCCCTTCCGCTTCGGTTGCATTCAGCTCTGGGTGTCCTTTGCTTTCCCTTCGGATGACAGAGCTGCATGAGATATTTCCTCTTTCCATCTGACCTGCCAGGGTCTTAATGCTTTGCTGGGTTCTTCCAAAGCAGCAGAAGCGACTCCGCTTGCTTCATTTCTCCACATCATTTCCAATAAAAAGCAGGGACTTGTCAGGAACAGGTTTCTTCACCGCAGAGACCTCACCCTTTGCAGGGCGAGGGGGGAAGACGCGGGCCGAGCGCAAAACGAATAGGCTGCTTGTCCCCAGAGTAAATTAAAAAATAAGATGTGATTTATAAGAAGATGAATGTTTATGATGTAGGAAATGACCAGGCTGAGCTCGAGGGAAGGGTCAAACACATCAGAAGTCATGAGTCCCTGTGTGCCCGCAAGAGATCTAAGTCCAGCCCACCTTGAATTCCTTCTTATCTCCCGCTAATTTCCTTTGGCTGTTAGTTAGACGGATTCTTCATCCTCAAAGGATGAATGAAACTTAAAGGCTCTTTTCAGGAGTTTTTACTTGGAGGAAAATCAAATGAAAGCAAATTCCAAATCCTCTAAGAAGACTATTTTGATAAAGAGAAGGATAGCATTAAAAAAAAAAAACGGTATTAAAAAGCCAGGCAGACAGTTCTTGAGTTATGACCCTAATAGAGCCTGCCTCTCATGGTCATAAACTGTGATAGTCGTAATATGGGTCGGTTATGTCACCAATCTGATTTTTATGACCTTTTTTTTTTGCAGTGGTCACGAAGCAAATGCTGTGGTTGTTAATCAAATCAGTGGTTTGTTAGGAGCACGGTTTTGCTGAAAACTAGAATAGCAATCGCACTTAGACTTATATACCACTTCGCAATACTTGACAGCCCTCTTTAGGCGGTATACAGAGTCAGTATATTGCCCCCAACAATCTGGGTGCTCATTTTACTAAATTTGGAAGTCAACTTTCAGCCGGTCAGGATCGAACTCTTGGCATTGGGCAGAGTCAGCCTGCAATACTACATTCTAACCACTGTGCACCATGGAAGGAAGGAAGGAAGGAAGGAAGGGAGAGGGAGAGGGAAAGGGAAAAGAAAAAGCAGTAGCAATAGCAATAGCACTTAGACTTATATACCGCTTCACGGTGCTTTAAAGCCCTCTTTAGGCGATTTACAGAGTCAGTATATTGCCCCCAACAATCTGGGTCCTCATTTTACCCTTTAGGCGATTTACAGAGTCAGTATATTGCCTCCAACTATCTGGGTTTTCATTTTACCCACCTCGGGAGTCAACTTTCAGCCAGTCAGGATCAAACTCTTGGCATTGGGCAGAGTCAGCCTGCAATTGTGCATTCTAACCACTGTGAAACCATGGATGGATAGATGGATGGATGGATGGGAGGGAGGGAGGGAGGGAGGGAGGGAGGGGGAAAGGAAGAGCAATAGCACTGGTAATAGCACTTAAGACTTATATACCGCTTCATAGTGCTATTTACAGCCCTCTCATAGTGATTTACAGAGTGAGCGTCTCGCCCCCAACAATATGAGTCCTCATTTTACCCACCTCGGAAGGATGGAAAGGCTGAGTCAACCTCAAACCAGTGAGAATTGAACTGCTGGCAGTTGGCAGAATTAGCCGGAAATTCTGCATTCTAACCACTATGCCATCCCGGCTCTTTTACTTTGTGGCAGTAAACGTTTTCTGCAAAGTCATTGTAACACGTAGTCATGTGACCACAGGATGCCACGAACAGCCTTACATGCAGCCTGGGTTGCCAAACAGTAAAGTTTGGTCATGTGACCCAAGTGGGGCTCAACTTTGTACCTGGATCATAAGTAACCCCAAAGCAGGTCTAACGTAACTTGGTATTGTTATCCAGCAACTGATTGTAAGTCAAGATTCCCTGGGAACTTAGGTGAAAGTTTCAATTACGACATCTTAAGGGGGAAAAAACAAAACATAAAACAGTAGCAACTGTGCCCTTTGGACGTCTTCATTCTCATTTAAGACCAGGAGGAGAGATAGAGGACACTAAATAGGGCAATGTCCTACATCTGCTTGGATGAAGATGAGCCGCGAAAGAGCTAAATCCGTTCACTTGTGTTTGCCTTTTGCTCTGCACGCAATATCCACCCTGTTTTCTCAAAGTCAGCACATGCCAGCCAGTAAATCAACTTGTGTTCTCAAAGAGGAAGAGACCCATGAACACCAATGTCATGCTTCCTTTCCCCCCAGGAAGGTAGGCGAGGGACTAAGCAGATTCACCGGTATCTCCTCAACAAAAGCCATTCAGGAAGAAACACACCTATCTACAAGCGTTGCCTCCATTCAGAAGAGGACACTTCTGTGCTGGCTAGTTTCTTGACATTCTCCTCAGCACTCTAGATGCAGTCAGAAGGGGTGAGAGACAGAGACATACACACACAGAGAGAGACAGAGACACAAAGAGAGAGACGGACAGAGGCAGAGAGAGAGAGAGAGAGAGAAACAGAGACACAGAAACAGAGACAAACAGAGAGATAGAGACAGAGGGAGACAGAGACACAGAGAAACAGAGACACAAGAGACAGAGAGACAGAGAGGCAAACAGAGACAGAGAGACAGAGACACAGAGACAGAGAGACAAACAGAGACAGAGAGACAGAGACAGAGAGACAGAGATACAGAGAAACAGAGACAGAGAGGCAAACAGAGACACAGAGACAGAGACAGAGACACAGAGACAGAGACACAGAGAGACAGAGAAACAGAGACACAGAGACAGAGAGACAAACAGAGACAGAGAGACAGAGAGACACAGAGGGCCACAGAGACAGAGAGGCAAACAGAGACAGAGAGACAGAGACAGAGAGACAGAGAGAGACTGAGATAGTGACAGAGAGACATACATGGAGAGACAGAGTGAGAGACAAGAGAGAAAGACAGAGACACAGAGTGAGACAGAGAGAAACTGAGACGGAGAGGAAGGAAGGAAGGGGGGAGGGAGACAGAGACAGAAGAGAGGGAGACAGAGATAGACACACAGAGAGAGAAGGAGAGGAAGGAAGGAAGGAAGGGGGAGGAAGACACACACACATAGAGATAAACAGAGAGACAGAGACAGAGAAGAGGGAGAATGAAAGGAAGGAAGGAGGGAGGAAGGAGAGGAAGAGAGATAAAGAAAAAGAAAAAGAAAGGAGGGGATGCAGGGGGAAGGAAGGGAAAGAGAATGAAAAGACAGGAGGAAAAGAGAAAGAGGGAAGGAGGGAGGGAAAAGGGAAGGAAAGAGAGAAAGAAGAACAAGAAAGGAAAGAGACAGATGGACAGACATTAAAAAGTAATACCAAAAAGCAAAAAGAACTGGTCATAATCGCTGCTTAATGACAAGGAATTGCAGCCCTCCATAATTAGAACCGTCCTAGTTGGGAGGCTTCAAAAAGTCTTGAGAAACGAAACATCCCCACCCCACCCTGCCATCAATACAGGAAAAGAAACCAGGAAGAAGAAGAAAAACACACAGCTATCTTTTTTAAAAAAAAATCATATTTGTGTTTTTTCCCCCCCCTGAAAAAGATGAAACCTTTTGTCTCCTCTGTGGACCCAGAGAAGAAATGACTGAAGTGATTTGAGATGAAAGCAATACAAAATGTCATCTGTCTCCTGGCACTGTCAGAATCCATTAAGATAACCCCCAGGTCATTTGCTGAGATTTTTAGTTTGTGTGTAGGGTGTGTGTGTGTGTGTTGCAATAGGTAAAATGTCTTTTTTCTAAAGGTTATTACGGTTGCCGTTATTGTTTTTTTTTTAAAAAAAAACACACACACACCAATGTCCTCATTGCTTACCTGCCTGGTAAGTGTTTCTTGGGAAACTGGCACCGTTTTCATTATGGTCTGAAATGGAGAAGAGAGACGACTTTTAATTGGCTTGCAGGCAGTAAAGGTAAAGGTTCCCCTCGCACATGTGTACTAGTCGTTCCCGGCTCTAGGGGGCAGTGCTCATCTCCTTTTCAAAGCCCAAGAGCCAGCACTGTCCGCAGATGTCTCCGTGGTCATGTGGCCGGCATGACTCAATGCCAAAGGAGCACGGAACGCTGTTCCCTTCCCACCCAAAGGTGGTCCCTATTTTTCTACTTGCATTTTTTACCTGCTTTCAAACTGCTAAGTCCTGTCCTCTACCATCTCCCGGAGTCCATTGAAGCTCACGCCGACTGCTTCGGTGACTCAATCCAGCCACTTCATTCTCTGTTGTCCCCTTCTTCTTTTGCCCTCCATTGTTCCCAGCATGAGGCTCTTCTCCAGGGAGTCCTTCCTTCTCCTTAGGTGGCCAAAGTCTTTGAGTTTCCTCTTCAGGATCTGGCCTTCTAAAGAGCAGTCAGGGTTGATCTCCTCTAGTACTGACCAGTTGGATGGCCTTGTAGTCCTTCTTCTTTTGCCCTCCATCGTTCCCAGCATGAGGCTCTTCTCCAGGGAGTCCTTCCTTCTCCTTAGGTGGCCAAAGTCTTTGAGTTTCCTCTTCAGGATCTGGCCTTCTAAAGAGCAGTCAGGGTTGATCTCCTCTAGGACTGACCGGTTGGATGGCCTTGCAGTCCAAGGGACTCACAGGAGTCTTCCCCAGCACCAGAGTTCAAAGGTCTCCATTCTTTGGCATTCATCCTTCCTTATGGTCCAACTTTCGCAGTCATCCATTGCAACTGGAAAACCAAAGCCTTGATTAGACACACTTTTGTTGGCTGGGTGATGTCTCTGCTTTTTAGTAAGCTGTCTAGATTTGCCATAGCTTCCCTCCCCAAGGTCAAGCATCTTTTAATTAGCGACAATACAACAATATAAAAGGCTACAACGTGACTGTGTCTATTTTGTTGGTACCTGCAAACACAACACTTATAACATGAAGCGATATCTATTTAGTTCTCAATCAATGAGCTGGCTTTGTCTCTCTTTTTGGAAAAAACCTATTGATGGACAGTTTACATCAGAATATTTTTATTATTGTTGCTGTTCTTAGCACACCACAGAGTCTGTATCCTGCAAAATATGTATACAAAGTGGTTGTCAGATATGGGTTTAAAATGTTTTATTCTCACTCCACGGGTTTTGTTTTTTAATTACAGACTCCGTTATTGATTTCCGGTTCAAAGGAGCTCCTGGGTGGCGATTAATTTATTAATTAAGATTATTGAGAGACTTGCGACAATGTGAAGCCCTGGCCATTGCCAGATAGCCAGGAAACCTGGAGATGCTACTTGTCCAAAATGATTATCTAAAACCAGGGATTCCACTATCTAAGGAGTGAAGTAACTTTTAGAACGGATGAGAAATTTCCTGACAGTGAGAACAATTAATCAATGGAACAACTTGCCTCCAGAAGTTGTGAAGGCCCCAACACTGGAAGCCTTTAAGAAGATGTTGGATATCCATTTGTCTGAAATGGTGTAGGGTTTCCTGCCTAAGCAGGGGGTTGGACTAGAAGACCTCAAAGGTCCCTTCCAACTGTTATACTATTCTATTCTATTCTATTCTGTTCTATTCCTTCTTTCTCCTCCTCTCTTTTCTTCTCTTCTCTTCTATTCCTTCTCCTTCCTTCTCCTATTCTATTCTATTCTATTCCTTCTCCTTCTTTCTTTTCTTCTCTTTTTTCTATTCTTATTCTATTCTATCCCATCCCATCCTATCCCTTCTCCTTCTTTCTCTTCTCTTCTCTTCTATTATATTCCTTCTCCTTCTTTCTCCTCCTCTATTCTTTCTATTCTGTTCTGTTCTATTCTAACCTATCCTATCCTATCCTACTTCTGTTCTTATTCTATTCTATTCTTTCTCCTCTATTCTTTCTATCCTATCCTAATTCCATTCTTATTCTATTTCTATTTCTATTCTAAAAGACAAAGTTAGTTTTGTGGGGGGAAAGATCTCAATAGAATGTTTAGAATCAGAAAAGAGCTGGAAGGGACCTTGGAGGTCTCCTAGTCCACCCCCCTGCTCAAGCAGGAGACCCTCTACCATTTCAGACAAGTTACCGTCTGGTCCTTTCTTAAAAACCTCCAGCGATGAAGCACCCACAACGTCTGAAGGCATTTAGGATGCTGGCTTGGTTCATTTTTTCTCTCCCCCCCCCCCCCCGTCTCAGAAACCCGTGAGCAGATTCCCCCCCCTCTTTTTAATGAACCTCTTTAAGATCCTTTGGGGACCCATGAAAATACAAAATAGTGGTTTTAAGAGTCTAGTTTCATTACCACAACTTTTATATTAAAGACATCTTATGCACTCAACCCTGCATCTCTCCAGAGGTGGCTGATGAAATCCTTCTCGTGCTCGGCAAAGGCTCAGGACTTAAATAAACCATGCCCCGCATTGTCTTCAGAATTTTAGATTCGCTGCAGATGTTTAAGGAAAGACAGAAGGGAAGGCTTCACCCTTTGGCAATTATGGAAAACCTCTGCTAAAAGAAGGGGACATCTGTCCTTAAAGCTTTGGATAAAGGCTTTTTCCTCAAGAAAGGCCTGGAAGGATCAAAGGCAACAAGAGTTTCAATCATGTAATCAAGCCCATCTCTTCTCTTTGAAGAAAGCTGCCGAAGATGGTCAGAGTAATCAGCCATGCACGGAGCAGATCATTTATCCCTGTCTCTTTCTGCAGAGACAAGCAGATGTTACCCTTAATGGAGGTCCGGAGGAGCAGAAACGCTAACCAGATATTCCCTCGGCTCGCCAGGTGGCAAAGGAAACCAGATCTTGCTCCTAATTTTGGATGCTGGGATCTGTCTCTGAGGCAGAGCATCCATTGGGGGGGGGAGAACAACATCTGCATTAGCACATGCTAATTTGTCCGTTTCTGATCATCACGATACAAAAAAAAAAGACTAAGAGACCCTAGAAAGAGTGCAGAGAAGAGCAACTATGATGATGAAGGGCCTGGAGGCCAAACCATATGATGGGAACTGGGTATGTGCAGTTTAATGAAAAGAAGGACCAGGGGAGACAGGATAGCAGTCTTCCAGTATCTCAGGGGTTGCCACAAAGAAGAGGGAGTCAAACTATTCTCCAAGGCACCTGAGGGCAGAACAAGAAGCAACGGGTGGAAACTAATCAAGGAGAGAAGCAACTTAGAACTGAGGAGAAACTTCCTGACAGTTAGAACAATTAACCAGTGGAACAGAAGTTGCCTCCAGAAACTGTAAAAACTGGGAGTTTTTAAGAAGAGATTGGACAACCATTTGCTTGAAGTGGTGTAGGGTTTCCTGCCTAAGCAGGGGGTTGGACTAGAAGACCTCCAAAGTCCCTTCCAATTCTGTTATTCTATTCTATTTTATTCTATTCCTATTTCTATTGTATTGTATTCTATTTTATTTCTATTCTATTCTATTATATTCTATTCCTATTCCTATTGTATTCTATTTCTATTTCTATTGTATTCTATTCAATTTTATATCTATTTCTATTCTATTCCTATTCTCATTCCTATTCCTATTCTATTTCTATTTCTATTCCTATTCCAATTCCAATTCCAATTCTAATCTATTATATTCTATCCATTCCAATCTTGTTATTCTATCTTCTGTGTTCTAGTTGCAATATTCCAGATCTAACTATGATGATAAATTCAGGAGCTCCCGGACTTGCACTAAGGTCTGAAGGACACACATAACTCACAGCCGTTGTTCTTCACACCTGTCGTTCGTCTTCTTTTGCCTTCCCCACCTTGCAAATTCCCCTTTCCCCGCTTCTTACATTACGCTCCGTGGGTAAGCAGAGGAAGGAACTTCTGCTGGTGTCAATTTTCTCATTTTGGAACATCAGAGACGGAGGAAGAATCATCGCCTAGAATTGAGTTGCGTTGTCCCCAGAGGGGAACCAATCAAGATATTCCCCGTGAATTGCAGCAAAGGCCCAAAGCAAACCATCCACTATTTGGTGACATCTGAATTTTCACGGTCCCTTCTCCCATCATCATAAAATGAAGCAGGATCGATGAAAATGTTGCTAAGAGGGGAAAAAACGAGCAATTAAATTGAAGTGAACCGTTCGTGTCCTTGTGTAATGCAGGGTGATTTAACATTCCTGCTCGCTACATCTATATTGTCCATCTCGGATAACACATTCCAATATTGCCAGGATAAAAGAATGTGGAAGTTGTCATCGCTTTTCAGGGGAATCCAGATTTCGAAGAACGGAGTTTGAGAGCCGGATGAGATCTCACCTAGAGTGCTGCCTCCAGTTTTGATCACCACACTATGAAAAAGATGTTGAGACTCTAGAAAGAGTGCAGAGAAGAGCAACCAAGATGATGAGGGAACTGGAGACCCAAAACATACGATGAACGGTTGCAGGAACTGGGCATGGCTAGTCTAGTGAGGAGAAGGACCAGGGGAGACATGATAGCAGTCTTCCAATATTTGAGGGGCTGCTACAGAGAGGAGGGGGTCAAGCTATTTCCCAAAGCACCTGAAGGTCAGACAAGGAATAATGGATGGAAACTGAACAAGGAGAGATTCAACCTGGAAATAAGGAGACACTTCCTGACAGTGAGGGGAATTAACCTTCAGAAGTTGTTGGAGCTTCATCACTGGAAGCTTTCAAGAAGAGACTGGACTGCCATTGGTCAGAAATGGTGTAGGGTCTCCTGCTTGGGCAGGGGGTTGGACTAGATGACCTACAAGCTGCCTTCCAACTCTGTTAATCTGAATCTATCTAAGATTATCAAAGACCTGGACACTAAAACATACAAAGAACAGTTGCAGTAACTGGGTATGTCTAATCTAGTGAAGAGAAGGACCAGGGGAGACAGGATAGCAGCTTTCCAATATCTGAGGGGCTGCAAGAGAGAGGAGGGGGTCAAGCTATTTTCCAAAGCACCCGAAGGAAAAGGAATATTGGATGGAAACTGATCAAGGAGAGATTCAACCTGGAAATAAGGAAGGACTTTCTGACAGTGAGAACAATCAACCCATGGAACAGAAGTTGCCTTCGGAAGTTGTGGGAGCTTCATCACTGGAGGCTTTCAAGAAGAGACTGGACTGCCATCTGCCAGAAATGGTGTAGGGTCTCCTGCTTGGGTGGGAGGTTGGACTGGATGACCTACAAGGTCCCTTCCATCTCTGATCCTCTGTAAAATAGATCCACATGTTAAGGTCTGAAAATCCATGCGCTCTGGAGGAAAACTCCTTTCCTGTAGAGATATCAAAAACAGACTCTCCCCAAATGTCTGTTTTTAACCCTCTTTGGAACTCTTTTGGGGAGCTAGGTTGCCTTGAGGGCTCCAGAAAAACAAAAATGGACAACCGGGAATGATTCTGCCATTCAAGAGCTTCATCACTTGAGACTTTAAAGAAGAGACTGGACTGCCATTTGTCAGAAATGGTGTAGGGTCCCTTGCTTGAGCGGGGGGTTGGACTAGATGACCTATAAGGTCCCTTCCAGCTCTGTTAATCTGTTAAAGGAACTGGTTTGCTCCAGTGGTGGTGTGCAACGACAGCCCCTTGTATGGCCTTTATTATTCATCCTTTAGAAACATGAGCTTGCCATCTTCCCAACCCATCTTCTCCAGAAGGTTTCTATTAACGTTTATCCAGAATCTGTCTTCCCACAGTTTTCAATTAATAGTCCCAGTGTTTTCCTTTCTGAAGTCATGAAGAGCTGGTCTGCTCCGTCTTCTTATTTGACAGAGCCTCAAAAGAACATTTATCTTTTTTTTTTCATCTCAAGCTAAACATAACCAGACTTTCCAAGGGACTCCTTTTTAAGACTTCGGATTTCAACCCCTTACCTCCTGCTTTTAATAGGACCACATGAGAATCATTAACGCTGCTGCCAAGAGTTTGAGCTTTCTAGGAGAGTCAAGTACGAACTGGAACCAATTCACCTAGAAGAGGGAATAAAAAGAGAAATTCCGTAATCAGTTTGGTGCACTGCTGAAGGGGCTGGGCCAGAAAAAGGGAGATGATGAATTGTAGCTTGTTTTTTTAGACATGGAAGTCAATTGGGTGACTTTGGGCCAATCACCAGGAGACCCGGAGTTCTAGTCCTCCCTTAGGCATGAAAGCCAATGGGGACTTTAGGCTAACCATCAGGGGATGGCGAGTTCCAGCCGCACCTTAGCATGAAAGCTGGGTGGGGGGCTTTGGGCCAATCACCAGGAGACTGGGAGTTCTAGTCCTCCCTTAGGCATGAAAGGCAATGGGTGACTTTGTGCCAATCATCAGGAGATGATGAGTTCTAGTGCCAACTTAGGCATGAAAGCTGGGCGGGTGACTTTGGGCCAATCACCAGGAGACTGGGAGTTCTAGTCCTCCCTTAGGCATGAAAGCTGGCTGGGTGAATTTGGGCTAATCACTAGGAGACTGGGAGTTCTAGTTCTGCCTTTTAGGCATGAAAGCTGGCTTGGGTGACTTTGCGCCAATCATCAGGAGATGATGAGTTCTAGTGCCAACTTAGGCATGAAAGCTGAGTGGGTGTCTTTGGGCCAATCACTAGGAGACTGGGAGTTCTAGTCCTCCCTTAGGCATGAAAGTCAACTGGGTTACCTTGGGTCAGTTATCTCTCTTAGCCCAACAGAACTGTTGTTGTGGAGAAAATAGAAGACATTTAAGTACATAATCACCATTGTTTTTTCTTCCATTCAATCACGTCCAATTCCAGAAGATTACCTGGAAAAGTCCTTGGAGCATTCTTGGCAAGGTTTTTTTTCCCCAGAAGTGGCTTACCCTTGCTTGTTTTCTAGGGCTGAGAAAAAGTGGCTGGCCCAAGGTCACCCAGCAGGCTCTGTGCCCAAGGCGAGACGAGACTGTGCATAATCTGAAACCATTCTGCCCCACTCAAACACGTTAGCCAAGTTTAGAGAATAATGATAATAATAATAAAACCCCTCAAGATCTCAGATATTTTAACTGAATTATTTCCAGGATGCCAAGTCTAACTCTAAAAATATAAGCAAGTGCTCTGCTGGATGCAGCCCAAGTCACCCAGGACTATTGTCAAGAATTCCAGCCAGAGATTAGATGAGGCATCAGAAATGATGCAATGGACAAGCAGAATTTCATGAAAGGAGGTGAGCAAAACTCAAGAATAGGACACTTTCTTGCCTTCAGGAAGTGACACATTTGGTTACTGCCTGTTCTGACTGAGGCTTCCAAGAGCATGAAACAAACTCCTTTTCCCAGCAAAAAAAACCTCTTTTATTAATTGACTGTGAATTCTGCTCATTCACAGCTGGCAAAGTCTTTCGAGGGAGGATTTACAGTCACAGACTTTATCTGGCTTGGAGAGCTGCCAGGCCGAGATCTGCAGAACTTGGCAAGGAGTCTCGGAGAGTCACGAACCAATGAAGCGAACTAATGGCCTCCTGCAAACTCCACTCCCCTTTCGCTCCTCTTTTATTCCCTCTGGGAGGGGCCATTCATCATCCCCCTGTGGCCTTCCTCCCAAGTCAGCCACGCCCACCCGACCCTGCTCTATGCCATCCCATTTAGGCCCTTTTTTCGTCAAAAGTGCATGCCTATCACAAGGTCGGCAGTTTGGTGGTTTGAATCCCTAGCGCCGCGTAACGGAGGGAGCTCCCGTGACTTGTCCCAGCTTCTGCCAACCTAGCAGTTCGAAAGCACGTAAAAAATGCAAGTAGAAAAATAGGAGCCACATTTGGTGGGAAGGGAACAGCGTTCCGTGCCCCTTCGGCGTTGAGTCACGCCGGCCACATGACCACGGAGACATCTTCGGACAGCGCTGGCTCTTCGGCTTTGAAATGGAGATGAGCACCTCTCCCTAGAGTCGGGAACGACTAGCACGTATATGCGAGGGGAACCCTTGCCTTTACCTTTAGGGAAGATAAGGGAATACCTCCCCTGCATAGGGTGTGTATGAAGATGCAGTGGGTTTTGTTGTTGCTGTTAAGTAACGGTGTTCCAGTTATTGGACAGGGAGTAGACTAAGTCAGAAGAGACTATCAGCAAAATGCTGCGTGTTTCAGCCTGATCTCCATTAGATGTTTGTGTTAATTGAAAGCTGCCATCCATTGCAGCTGCTAACTATCATTATCTCCAACTCATTGGCACTTCTTAGAAACAGATGAGCTTGGCAACGGGGAAAAGCAGCTGATGAGTGGGTATTTACAAAGGCCCATTCCACTCCACTGGGACACATCTTCACAGCGCGCGACTGCTTCCCAAACACACTTCCCAGCTGCAGCCACTGTAAGAGAGTTCCTTTCACAGCACATCTGGACCCTTCGATTGCCAACGACATCTTTCGCAATCCTGTTTCGATGAATAGGCTTCCCAAATCCCAAAGGTGCTTTTTCAAGAGGCAAACTGGACTTTCTGGTTTTTTTTCTTTTGGAGACGTTTCGCTTCTCATCCAAGAAGCTTCTTCAGCTCTGACTGAAGGGTGAGGAATGGAAGGATTGATTCTCCTTGCAGACAGCTGGTCATTTGCATCCTTTTAGAGGGTCGTTGAGGCCACCTGAAGGTTTCTCTGTGTCCTCAGGGTCACCTGAGTGGTGCAGGTGGGTGTGGAGCTTTCTTGGAACTGCTGAAAGGACTCCTGTGTTGTAGACTGGAGATAGACAATGTCGGATCTTTCCTCCTCTGTTGAGAGAGGGCTGCCAATTTTGACACTGATGGCCTCTTTGACCCCTCTTTCAACCCATTTGCCTTACTGATGACACAGACAAACCTCCAAGCAGCCTCATCGACTCTCTAAAAGGATGCAAATGACCAGCTGTCTGCAAGGAATATCAATCCTTCCGTTCCCCCACCATCCAGCCAGAGCTGAAGAAGCTTCTTGGATGAAAAGCGAAACATCTCCAAAAGAAAAAAAACAGACAGTCCAGTTGCCTCTTGAAAGTACACCTTTGGGACAACCTTGACCTGGATGACTGAGAATCTCCATAGACATTGAGACTTTCCAAGGTTAGAGGAAGCTCTTTTATACAGCAGAAGGAGAGGCATAGCAGATGTCTAGCTGGCGAGAGAGAGAGAGAGGGAGTGTTTCTAGATATGGATTTGTATATCCTATGAGAGAGAAATCTGAGACCTTTCAGATCTTTAAAGACTTTGCAGCTTTTGTTTCTACACAATACCAAGTTCGCATCGCCAGAATCCAGAGTGACCGTGGTGCGGAATTCATGTCTCAGCGTTTCCAGGACTGGATGCGTAAGAATGGAATTCTTCATCAGACATCTGCTCCATATACACCGGCTCATAACGGAGTCGTAGAAAGAAGACAAGGGGTTCTACAAACCATGATGCGTTGTCTTCTAGAAGATGCCAATCTCAGTAACGCATACTGGGGTGAAGCAATCAAATATGCAAATTACATTGTCAACCGTACTTGGAGCAGTGTAATCGATCAAACTCCTTTCTACATGCTGTATGGCTACAAGCCCGATCTCAAGAACCTCCACATTTTTGGTTCATACGCTATGGTGAACACTCCCTTAAGTCAAAGAAGAAAGGGAGGTACAGTAGCAAAGAGACAGAGAGAGAGAGAGAGAGAGAGAGAGAGAGAGAGACTGTTTGACTTATTTATGGTTATGCTGAACCCCCACCTCTCTGAGCAAATGAAAAATATTGGCTGCAGGGCCGATTTTCCACCTAGCAAAAGTGCATATCAACCTATTTCCTCCAGATATACCTTTTATGCTCACGCTTTTAACTTAATCAATACATGCACTGATTATTTTTTTTAAAAAATGTAAACCATGTTGCAAAAATCAGCAAAGTACAGGCTGCGGCACGTCGGTTAGAGGTCGTATGAATTATGCAAGTTTGACTCCGAATCCGAAATCTATTCCACAGCCAACATTTCCATGGACATTGGCTTGAGAGGAGCGCCCCCGCAGGCAGGCGTTGAAAGTCTGATTCCTTAAACCCTGGCAGAGACGTGCCCACAATCGCTGTGTCATTAAATTCTCAGGCTTGATTCAACATGTAGAATCACAGAATTAACAGAGTCGGAAGGGAATTTGAAGCTCTTCTAACGCAACTCCCTGCTCAAGGCAGGAGACAGTAGAATCATGGCACTGCAAGCGACCTCAGAGGTCTTCTAGTACAAATCCTGCTCAAGGCAGGAATCGAATCACAGGGCTGGAAGGGATCTTGGAAGTCATCTAGTCCAACCCCTGCTCAAGGCAGGAGATCTTATAGCTTCCCAGACAAATGGTTGTCCAGTCTATTTTTGAAAACCTTCTGTGATGGAGCAACCTGTAACTCCAGGAGGTTAAGCTCTTCTATTAATTGTTCTCACTTCCAGGAAATTTCTCATTCATTCTAGGTTGGATCTCTCCGTGATGGTCTTCCACCCGTTACTTCTTGTCCTTCCTCCAGATGGTCTGGAGCAGCGATCACCAACTGGTGGTCCATGGACCACTGATGGTGCTTGAGGAAATTTTGGTGGCCTGCGCTGAAAAATTATTTGCATTTTTTATATTGCACTAAATCAGGAGTGCTCAAACTATGACCACTGGGCCGGATATGTGCAATGAAAATTTGTGTTGCTGCAGAGAGTGTCCCCCTTTAGGGTCTTTTTGTGCAGGTCAGGGTGGGGCAGAGATTCAGACTTGGGGTCTGCTTCAGCCTCCTGGTGAGGGGCTTTGGACGAAGGCTGGAGGGAAGCGCTGCTGGTGGCGAAGAGCCGGAGGGCCTCGTTCCAGTGGGACTGCATCATGGCCTGGAACTGGCTGACCATCACAGCCCACTGAGTCTTCAGGCGCCGTTACCTGGCCTTCCGCTCCCGCAGGTCTTCCCTCTGCTTGGAAAGCCCATGCTCCTAGTCCTCAGTGAGGAGCTTCTGCTGAGCCTCCTTCTCGGCCAGATCCAATTTGAACTGAGCTCTTTTGCCAACTCTTTCTCCTGGTGGCTGCTTAGCTCCAGCAACGGCTTCCCATTGGGGCCCTAAGGAGCCTGGGCGGGTGGCTGCCGGGAGGGGAGGGTCGAGTAGAGCCTGGCAAGGCGACACTCAATGTGAGTGACATCAAGTTGGCCATGCCCACCTAGTCACGTGACCACTTAGCCACGCCCAGCCAGCCAGCCATTAGGCAGATCGTACTCATGGTCCACGGGATTTAAAATTATGAATTTAGTGGTTCCTGAGGTCCGAAAGGTTGGAGACCCCTGTTCTGGAGAATAGGTCAACTACCTGTTCTCTGTGGCAACCCCCTCAAATATTGAAAGGCTTATGTCATTCCTAATCCTTCTCTTCGCTAGACCTACCCAGTTCCCACAACCATTTTGGTCGTGTTTATATCTTCCGCCCAAGCCTCTTCCCTCTTCTTCTTGGCCATCCAGGCGTCTCTGCTGTGCTCACTTTGACATCTCAATCACAGCCAACTCGGCTCCCTTCCTTTCTAATGGATTGTAATTCCCCCTCTTAACCTCTCTTTGTAGCTGGGCCTTCCAAGGGCTTTAATATGCTGGTTATCGTGTTGCGCACCCTTTTCCCCCCTTTCTCAGGATGTGTTCAGTAATCAGGACAAAAAGCTAGCAGGTCTTTGGAGAGGAAGGAAGGGAGATTAATTCCAGGCAGGCTCGGATTGCAAAACAGCCAGTCCTTCCTCAAGCTGGCGTGCTTTGGATTGCTTTAAACATTCTGTACGACCAAGTGGAATGTACATACACCTGGCCACGGGCTGAAGTGTTTAGAAGTTTAGAATGACAGAGTTGGAATGGACCTTGGAGGTCTTCTACTCCAGCCCCATGCTTAGGCAGGAAACCCTACACCACTTCAGACAAATGGTTATCCAACCTCTTCTTAAAGACTTCCAGTGTTGGGGCATTCACAACTTCTGGAGGCAAGTTGTTCCACTGATTAATTGTTCTCACTGTCAGGAAATTTCTCCCCAGTTCTAAGTTGCTTCTCTCCTTGATTAGTTTCCACCCATTGCTCGGGTGCTTTGGAGAATAGTTTCACTCCCTCCTCTTTGTGGCAACTTTGTGGTGTTGGTTGTGTCTGTATCATCTGAACGTTGCCGGTTTGGTGGGCATGTTTTGAATACATCATTCCAAATGTTGGTTCCTGAACATGAATGAGAATATAGAACATAAATTAACAGAGTTGGAAGGGACCTTGGAGGTCTTCTAGTCCAGCCCCATGCTTAGGCAGGAAACCCTACACCGCTTTAGACAAATGGTTATCTAACATCTTCTTAAAAACTTCCAGTGTTGGAGCATTCACAACTTCTGGAGGCAAGTTGTTCCACTGATCAATTGGAAATTTCTCCTTAGTTCTAGGTTGCTTCTCTCCTTGATTAGTTTCCACCCGTTGCTTCTAGGTCCTGCCTTCAGGTGCTCTGGAAAATAGCTTGACTCCCTCTTCTTTGGGGCAGTCCCTGGTGTGATAGGCTGTGGGAGAACCATATACAATGTCTACAGGTTAATCATAGATTTATGGGGGTGGTTTATTGGGGGTTTCAATGGAAGGTAAACCATATGACCACACTTTTTCATGGGGTGCGGGGGGGGGGGAGGGGTCTACATGCAGGCATTTAAGTACAAGTGAACTAAATCAAAGCCATCTGTAGACCTTATGAGGTCTTCTGCGATATCCACCAGTAAAACAGTACAGGCAAATCCCCTATCACTTCGTCCTGTCCTGTCCTGCCCCTCTCAAGTTAAATTATTCCTATCCTATGCTACACTATATTGCCAAAAGTATTCGCTCACCTGCTTTTCCTCGCATGTGAACTGACTGTAGGTGACATCCCATTCCTAATCCACGGGGTTCAATATGACGTTGGTCCACCCTTGGCAGCTATAACAGCTTCAACTCTTCTGGGAAAGCTCTCCACGAGGTTGAGGAACGTGTGTTGATGGGAATTTTGGACCATTCTTCCAGAAGCGCATGTGTGAGGTCACACACTGATGTTGGACGAGTTTACGTGGCCTACCACTTTGTGGCTGAGTTGCTGTCGTTCCCAAACGCTTCCACGTTCTTATACTACAGCTGACAGTTGACTGGAATATTTAGGAGCGAGGAAAGGTCACAACTGGATTTGTTGCCCACGTGGCATCCGATCACAGTTCCACGCTGGAATTCACTGAGTTCCTGAGAGCGACCCATTCTTTCACCAATGTTTGTAAAAACAGCCTGCATGCCTAGGGACTTGATTTTATACACCTGTGGCCATGGAAGTGATTGGAACACCTGATTCTGATTATTTGGGTGGGGGAGCGAAGACTTTTGGCAATATAGTGTCTCTTATGTTATCCTATCCAATCCTACTCAAATTAAATTGCACTAGCAAAGGACAGACTGAATTAATTCTACTTTCAACAAGAAACCAATTGTTTTCCTCCCCCCTCCTCCCATCTCAAAGTGGCTGAACATTTATCGTATTCTTTCTCCTACGCTGCAACCTTTTCTGCAGTCAACTTTCATAGGCCAAAATTCATAGGCCAATGCAAACAGAGCAAAGCTGCTCCATTCCTCATTAAACTTGGGGAAAACCTGATTAGAAGCCGGTCTATAGAAAGAGTCAAGTTCTTAGGATTGGAGTGGAATATGGGATATGGAATATGGAATGGAATAGAATCA
Source organism: Natrix helvetica (assembly GCF_964273705.1). Classification (NCBI taxonomy): domain Eukaryota; kingdom Metazoa; phylum Chordata; class Lepidosauria; order Squamata; family Natricidae; genus Natrix; species Natrix helvetica. The sequence goes on from NC_138564.1 coordinate 6,474,009, forward strand.
GTGGTGGGTTGCCAAATTTTGTACTACTGGTTCAGGGGCTCTCCTGCACACGTGTGACGCTTCTGCATCCGGGGTGGGTGGGCGGAGCCTCCCACCGCCACTACTACTGGTTCACCCGATCGGGGCCAAACCAGCAGCAACCCACCTCTGAATAGAATAGAATAGAATAGAATAGAATAGAATAGAATAGAATAGAATAGAATAGAATACAGTACAATACAGTACAGTACAGTACAGAAATAGAATAGATATTGGAATGGAATTTAATAGAGGAATAAAGTAGAGTAGATGAGAGCAGAGCAGAACATAGAATAGAATAGAATAGAATAGAATAGAACAGAATAGAGAATGGAATGGAAGATGAATAGAACAGAAGATGAATAGAATAGAATAGAATAGAATAGAATAGAATAGAGAATGGAATGGAAGATGAATAGAACAGAAGATGAATAGAATAGAACAGAACAGAACAGAACAGAATAGAATAGAAAATATGGAATGGAATTTAATAGAGAAATAGAGTAGAGTAGAGTAGAGTAGAGTAGATGAGGGCAGAGCAGAGCAGAGCAGAACATAGAATAGAATAGAATAGAATAGAATAGAATAGAATAGAATAGAATAGATATTGGAATAGAATTTAATAGAGGAATAGAGTAGAGTAGAGTAGAGTAGAGTAAGTAGAGTAGAGGAGATGAGAGCAGAGCAGAACATAGAATAGAATAGAATAGAATAGAATAGAATAGAATAGAGAATGGAATGGAAGATGAATAGAACAGAAGATGAATAGAATAGAATAGAATAGAATAGAATAGAATACAGTACAATACAGTACAGTACAGTACAGTACAGAAATAGAATAGATATTGGAATGGAATTTAATAGAGGAATAAAGTAGAGTAGATGAGAGCAGAGCAGAACATAGAATAGAATAGAATAGAATAGAATAGAATAGAATAGAACAGAATAGAGAATGGAATGGAAGATGAATAGAACAGAAGATGAATAGAACAGAACAGAACAGAACAGAATAGAATAGAAAATATGGAATGGAATTTAATAGAGAAATAGAGTAGAGTAGAGTAGATGAGGGCAGAGCAGAGCAGAACATAGAATAGAATAGAATAGAATAGAATAGAATAGAATAGATATTGGAATAGAATTTAATAGAGGAATAGAGTAGAGTAGAGTAGAGTAGAGTAGAGTAGAGTAGAGTAAGTAGAGTAGAGGAGATGAGAGCAGAGCAGAACATAGAATAGAATAGAATAGAATAGAATAGAATAGAGAATGGAATGGAAGATGAATAGAACAGAAGATGAATAGAATAGAATAGAATAGAATAGAATAGAATAGAGAATGGAATGGAAGATGAATAGAACAGAAGATGAATAGAATAGAATAGAGAATGGAATGGAAGATGAATAGAACAGAAGATGAATAGAATAGAATAGAATAGAGAATGGAATGGAAGATGAATAGAACAGAAGATGAATAGAATAGAATAGAAAATATGGAATGGAATTTAATAGAGAAATAGAGTAGAGTAGAGTAGAGTAGAGTAGAGTAGAGTAGAGTAGAGTAGAGTAGAGTAGAGTAAGTAGAGTAGAGGAGATGAGAGCAGAGCAGAGCAGAACATAGAATAGAATAGATATTGGAATGGAATTTAATAGACGAATAGAGTAGAACAGAGCAGAGCAGAGCAAAACAGAACATAGAATAGAATAGAATAGA